>NC_135412.1:25988532-26211032 GCF_051991245.1 Festucalex cinctus
CTGCAATTGCATGTCAACTTGTTTGTCATCAAAAAGATGAAAGTAGTTGTATATTAGATGGAAGCGTATGATATTATCTGCTGACAAAAAACATTGTAAAAGGGTCAAATGATTGTCCTGACTAAAACTACACTAAAATATTGACAGTTTTTGTTAACTCAAACTAAAATGATGTTTTCTTGGACTAAAATGAAGACTAAAACGCTTGACTTGTAGTCGACTAAACAGTGACCAAATAAAAACGGGGATGAGGTTGACTGACTATGATAAAAACGCTAAAAAAAAAAGTGTGATTGAAACTGGACTAAAGCTAGACTCAATTTCAAAATGGCTGATCTGGAACTACTGCGGTGCGTTCACTTGCACCACACCAGCTGACTTCAATTTGTGGTAACAGCAATAAAGACGGACCTTCACTAGATCCGCTCCTTTCCCTATGGTGGCAAGTTAAGCTGCGCTTTGAACAATGATCATGCATGATCCCTAAAGGAGGACGATGAGGCACACGTGCAACAAACCAAGCATAAAGACAAAACACAAACGGAGAAGACATGCTAACTGCTAATGTGAAACGTTAGCGTAGCGAAACAGCCGGCGTATCATTTGGTCACTAACGTTTATATAGGCTATAAAATGTTAGCGTGAAGCTATTCCATTCATAGCACCGTATCAAGTGTGCCACACGTGATCCAGGAATGAAGATGTGGGTCTGCTTTTGGTACCTGAACAGCGATGTAGAGACCTGGGACGTTGAATGACTCAAACATGATCTCTGCTGTGTACTCTCGGTTTTCTGGCGTGTTCAGTGGAGGTTCTGTCTGAAGGACCACACACATTAACGCAGAATAAAACAACATTATCATTATCAACAGGCATGGGCTGATTCGTTTGACGGTTTAACATGGTTAAAAATAAAATTAAAATAAATACATAAATGCATAAAACAAAGCTTCAATATCCACAATGCTAATACTGTCTGTCAGTGGTAATGATAGGGATATAACGATAACGGCGATACTGTGATATCGCGATATGAAAACTGCCACAATATATCGTCGTCGTTATGTCATGATATTAAAAGCAGCACATCTTTCAAAAAAGTCGGGTTGATTTCCATTTGTGCAGTTCTAGCACCCTCTGGTGGCTAGTTTTTTTTTGTGCAGTGTAATTTTCACAAGCCATGTTTTGGCCCTTCTATGTTTCAAATCTATGCTAATCGACAGATGAAGGCGAACGTAATTGTGAAGCGAGTCAATATGTGGAGGAACTCAATGTGTGCTTACATTAGGGCCTCAATATATATTATATTTAGATATAATTTTTATGTTTCATTGCTGTAATGTACAAAAAGACAATATTGTGTGTTTTTTAGTGTGAGCTAATTTTTTCAATACTGTGACATTTTGTCTCGCCAACCTCCCCACAATATCATGATAATTATCGTATCGTGACCTTCATATCGTGATAATATCGTATCGTGATGTTTTGATATTGCTACATCCCTAGGTAATGAGCCTATTTCTTTTTTTTTTTTTTTTTGAGGGGTTGTCTCAACAGGTCACAATAGAGTTGAGTAAACAGCTATGTCTTTGAAGTTAATTGCCACCAATTCACTTTTTTTCCCCCTCCTCCTCTGCAAGAAATTATGCTTGCGGTAGACAAAAGATGAACCGTTAAGAGTTACACAGATGTCTTTAACAACAAAACAAAAAAAATGTGTAGGTGGCATCGTGTACTAGTTAACCCCAAGAACACCATGAGGAGCCCACAGGTCTGTTCTATCATAGCTCACCAGTGATGGGACACTGTGACTTGCTAAGAGAAATTAAAAACAGAAGAAGAATGTTAACATGCTACACTTTTATTTTTAAGTACCAAATACGCTGTATATTTTTAAAAATAAAATAAGATTGCATTCAATAGAAAAAAAAACATGTTTTTATTTACACAGATATATTTTTAAGGACATTTTTAGGTTTGTAATTTTAATAATGCAATACAGATATTTTTTGCTCACGGTTATAATGCTGTAAATTTTAATATCGGCCCATGTCTAAATGCAGTTATTTTTGGGTCGTAGGAAAGGGAGGTTTTACCAAAAGGAAGTAATGATCTTCAGGTTCTGCCCGCAGATACTTGAAGATGACCTGCTCCATGAACCTCTCCATCAGGTCCCAGTCTTCCACGATTCCATGTCGGATTGGCCACTAGGAAAGGAGAACATGAAAGGAATGTCAATCGATCCTCTGCTCGAGTACGCAACCAAAGCATCGTTGCATGACAAAATGGCGTCTCTCTCACCTTTGTTGCATATGATGGCTTATCGATGGCTTCATCGCCAATGAAAAAATCCAGATCGTCGATGCCCTTCATCATCCGGCGCTGGGCCTGGTCGCCAACCTTGGCTGACTCTTTTATTGCGATGCCTGATCAATCGGGAAGGAGGGGAAACAGGAAAACGACAGATTTCGACAGATTGTTCAAAAGATCCCACCTCAAGCCAAATGAAACATAAATTGGATTTTACTCACAATAACATAACAGCGTGGTAAACATGAGAACTATGGAGGACCAAAACTGCAAAAATTCGAAATAAATAATTGACTAAATAAATAAAAATAAATGACTAAAAGTGAAAATAAAAATGAATATAAAAAAAATATAATTCCAAAATTATATCTAAAAAATAAACATAAATGGAAATAAATCCGTTTTTATTTTTGGAAATGTTCTTCAAATGAGGAGGCGGTCCTAAGCATGTCTTGGGTTGGACTCCGCCGTTGTAAACTGCCTGTCATTGGCCGAGTGAGCAGCTCGGTGAACAAGGAGGCCTCATCGGCTTGCAATGGAGCGTTCCAGCAATGGACGACGATCACCACCTCAACATGCGACTTGAGTTGTTGACAACAAGTGAGATCAGACAGTGGACAAGATCGTCGTCCATTGCAAGCCGGCGAGACTTCCTTGTTCGCCGAGCTGCTCACTCGGCCAATGACAGGCAGTTTACAACGGCGGAGTCCAACCCAAGACACGCTTCGGACCGCCCCCTCATTTGATTAACATTTTGAATTGGCTGTACGGCCCAAAACTGCCAAAATTCAAATTAAATAAATAAATAAATGACGAAATAAATAAAGAAATGACTAAATAAATAGATAAATAGTGACTAAATAGATAAATAAACGACTAAATAAATAAATGTCTAAATAATTAAATAAATGTCTAAATAAATAAATAAATGACGAAAAGTGAAAATAAAAACGGATTTATTTCCATTTATATTTTTTTTTTTAGATATAATTTTGGAATTATATATTTTTTATATTCATTTTTATTTTCACTTTTAGACATTTATTTATTTATTTAGTCATTTATTTATTTCGAATTTTGGCAGTTTTGGTCCTCCATAGACAACATTTTACTGTTGGCCTACAAAACTGACAGTGGCCTTGTACTTCTCTGTGAAACGGTTATTAAAGAATGTTTCCAAAAGTGAACAAAGTGAAACAAAACTGTATTGTGTATGTGTGCGTTTGCCAGCTGTGCAAAGTAACTTCCTCAAAAGGTGAGGTCTAGCATTTTAGTCTTTATTTTAGTCCAAGAAAATGTCATTTTGTCTAGTTTTAGTCAACAAAAGTGTCAATGTGTCAGTCTATTTTTAGTCAGGACAATCATTTAACCCCCTGTGTTTTTAATTTATTTATTTATTTATTACTATATTATTATGTCATCAGATTACAGTATGTTTGAACATTTCGACTCTAAAACTATTTCACATCAAATGTTCTCATCTTTTTGATGAAAAGCAACTTGACACACAATGATAGTATATCAACAAGTGGCTACTATTGCTCCATGCTATGTGCTAGTAAATTAGCCAGCATTAGTTAGCGGTCAGATAAACATTATCGTTGGAACATTATAGCCATTGGATTAATGTTACGTTATAATGTGTATTGACCGCCACGTGGCGTCAATCCATCTCCTGTCTGTCCCATATATTTGTGCATGTTGCACTCACGAGATGCAGATTTGAAAGAGGGTGTGTCACGTTGGGTCACATGACAGATTAGCAGAGACTAGATTTGACAAAATCATATTTTCGTCTTGTTTTTGATCATGAACAAAAATATCCATAGATTTTAGTCCAGTTATTATGAAGTACATTTTCATCTCGTCTTTTTTAGTTGACAAAAATGCATACTGATTCAGTCCCACTTATTGTTTATTAATGACAGTTTAGTCTATTTTTAGTCCGGTGAAATTATTTCTGTTTAGTTTTCATTGACGAAATGAACTCCAATCTGCTCAGATGTACTCAGATGGACTTTTAAAAGTGGCCAGAAACCTGTTCAATGCTGCTTTTTCACAAATCAAAAATAAGATTTCACCATTTTGGTATTCTTTTGTGATTTTTTTTTTTGTTTCATCATTTTATTATTCCTTTACTGCTTTTATGCAGGATTTTATCCTTGTTTTTTTTTTTTTAATCTCGATTTTGTTTTCTTTATTAAAAAAAAAGTGTTTAGCAGTGTGGATTTGCCTCGTTTGTTGATGGTGCTCTACAAATTCACTTGCCATTTCTTAATGACGTAATTCAACTGCATCTTTTGAACTTACATGACGGTATGATGAACTGGGGTTCCGTGTTTCCAGCATAACCGAGCTTTGTGTACCTGGACGGGGTGGAGAGTCAGTCAGAAAGCAGGCATCAGCATTTCTTGGAAAATTCGGGTAGCTGCAGTTCACGTCTTGTTGACGTTTGTGTGGACAAAATGAACCAGGAAGTAGCAATACCCGGAATTGCTACCGAAATTTTGAAAAAGCAGTGGTATCAAACAAAGCAAGCTTGGCCAATTTAGAATTGCTAAAAAAGAAAAAAAAAAACTCACTCCGCTTCAAATAATTGTGAATTGTGACGATACAGAGTAAATGGAAAAGTGTTGCTCCCTGAGGAAGGGCGTTAGCCTGGAAACGAACTTCAAACATCAGCCAAAGAACGCTAGCATGCTAGCACCTACCCTGTGCCACAGTCGACAACGCAAGCCGGCATTCGAGCAGCCATGCTCTCTCGTCTTCTCGCTAAATTTCCCAAGCGTCAGATATGGATGGATGTGCCGATGCGGATGATCAGTCCCTGCAACCACAATGAACGCGGCGGCGGCAGCAGCAGCAGCCACGGTCGGGTCTATGGATGAGCGCTTCCGGGTTCTTCGCAGATATTTTCTTGCATGCACAATCAAAGGTGAAACAGTGACCCCCAGTGTATGGCATTCGCTAGTGCAGCCGGATTCCTTCGCATGACGCGATTGTTTATCTATTTATTTATTTATTTATTTATTTATTTATTTATTTATTTATTTATTTATTTATATTAACAGTTATTTGGTACCTGGGTCTTTTATATGAAAGTTCGCAACTGAAGGCAATATTTAAAATTTGTAGTTGTTTAATTCCCACTAAATCGATTTAGATTTTAGATGCAACTGCACTCCAGAGCAAACGAATGACACAATTATTGATTTCAAAAAGTGGAGATAATGCTCTGCTGACCACGGAGAACAATTTCCAATATCAAAGAAATTGGAAATACCCTCTGTTGAAATACATTATGATTTTTTTTTCCAACCTTGCAAACATAATTGGAATTTGAGGGGTTTAAAAAAAACAATAATGAATTGATAAACTAATTATTATAACTAATATTTAATTTTTAATTCTGTAAGTTAGCAATAATAATAATAATAATAATAATAATAGCGTTCATTTACGCAAATCACTGTGGAGTGCAGACATACAGTATTTAGAATATGTCTGCACTCGACAGTGATTATATAAAATATGCTATTTTGCTACTATCCATCCATCTATCGATTTTTCATACTGCTTATCCTCACGAGGATGACATATATTTTGGTAGAGCAACGCCTATTCTGTTTTGACGTTATTATCTCAATTGTGGCCACAATGTACTGTATTTCCATGTCAATGAAGAGTTTGAAAATTAAGCGGCGGAACCACTAGAGGGCAGTCAAACCATTTTTGTTTTTTTTGCTTCATTCATGACTGTGTGCGTACTGCCGTTAGGAATAATGAGAGTAGTTAGCCATTTTGGTGAGGGACAATTTATGATTTCAAATTAGTCTGCTGCTTTCCTCCATCCCCTTATGAATGATCCTTCATGAGCTGCCTTTACTTTGATGCCATTTGACTGTTTGCCGATATTTCATTGCAAGCAGTAACGGTTAAGTACTTTTGAAAGTGTCTGGCCAGTAGATTTAGGATCAGTCTTGAATTGAGGATCTATTTCCTATCTTTGCTAAGAATCGAGATGACTGACACATTGCATGGCTGCATAGCACAAATAGTTCTGAGTTAAGTAAGATGTTGCGTGTATTTGTGCCAGAAGTCCAATGTGACTTGTTTGTTGCACATCATTAGAGGCGGGCTTTCCCTTCACCTTACTCTTATTATTTTTAATAATGTGCTGCTATTGCTGCCCTTTAACCCCAGCCGTGGGCACATGACTGCGATGACCTCCTCCTCTGTGCTCGGCCCGAGAAGAGCCCATTTCAGGCGGCTGTTGGCATGGAACTGTCTCTCGTTATTCAACAAGTCGTCTCGTCTCCGTTGAGCTCGCGGCTTATATGCACCCCACAATCACGTTCCCGACAAGTTTGTCTTCTTTTGACTGGGACACAAGCAGGAATAAACATTTGAGTATAATGGGAGATGTTTGTCATGATCAAAAGCACACGTGGAATCGGTTATTGTTAGGATTTATGTTTACATCGTCTTGAGCTGATAGTGAAACATCATCCACGTACAGCTGACGCAGACAAAAACATACATGCAGGTTTAATTAAAGAAAGACAATGCTGGGAATAGGGATGTATGGATATCCAAACATCACGATATCATATAAAAAAAAAAGAAAAAAAAAAGGGAGCTCATACGAAAAAAAAACAAAAAAACCCCACAATATTGTGCTTTTGTACATTACAGCAATGGATATAAATAATAGGGGTGTTAAAAAAAATCGATTCGGCAATATATCGCGATACTACAGCACGCAATTCTCGAATCGATTCAAGAGGCAGCCGAATGACGCGATTGTTTATTTATTTATTTATTTATTTATTTAAATTGACAATTATTTGGTACCTGGGCCTTTTATATCAAAGTTCGCAACTGAAGTCAATATTTAACATTTGTAGTTGTTTGATTCCCACTAAATCAATTTAGATTTTAGATGCAACTGCACTCCAGAGCAAACGAATGACACAATTATTGATTTCAAAAAGTGGAAATAATGCTCTGCTGACCACGGAGAACAATTACCAATATCAAAGAAATTGGAAATACCCTCTGTTGAAATACATTATGATTTTTTTTTCCAACCTTGCAAACATAATTGGAATTTGATGGGTTTAAAAAAAAAACAATAGTGAATTGATAAACTAATTATTATAACTAATATTTAATTTTTAATTCTGTAAGTTAGCAATATTAATAATAATAATAATAATAATAATAATAATAATAATAATAATAATAATAATAATAATAATAATAATAATAATGGGCGGCACGGTAGTCGAGTGGTTAGCACGTCCGCTTCCCAGTTCTGAGGTCTCCGGTTCGAGTCCAGGCTCGGACCTTCCTGGGTGGAGTTTGCATGTTCCCCCCGTGCCCGCGTGGGTCTTCTCCGGGTACTCCGGTCTCCTCCCACATTCCTAAGACATGCATGGCAGGTTATTGGGCACTCCGAATTGTCCCTAGGTGTGCGTGTGAGTGTGGATGGTTGTTTGTCTCTGTGTGCCCTGCGATTGGTTGGCAACCAGTCCAGGGTGTCCCCCGCCTACTGCCCAGAGCCAGCTGAGATGGGCGCCAGCAGCCCCCGCGACCCTTGTGACAAACATCACGATATGATATATAAAAAAAAAAAAAAAGTGAGCTCATACTAAAAAAAAAAAAAAAAAAAAAAAAAAAACACACAATATTGTGCTTTTGTACATTACAGCAATGGATATAAATAATAGGGGTGTTAAAAAAAATCGATTCGGCAATATATCGCGATACTACAGCACGCAATTCTCGAATCGATTCAATAGGCAGCTGAATCGATTTTTTAACATCCATTTTTGATGAAAAAATATTCAACAAAACGTCCAACTTTCGCACCTTAAGCATGGAAGAATGTTATATTAATGGAACATTAAGCCTTAATATTTTATTTCAATGCTGTTCTAACATGAAAAAGGTTACAACCTGTTTGTTAAATACAGTGACTCACAGTTATAACACTGAAGTTTGAGATCAATAAATTATAAATTTTCATACACATCTTACAGTGTACATGTACAAGTTTACTGAATGCTATTTTCTAAATTGAGTAAAAAAAAATCGTAACAATCGACTTGTAAATTCATATCGGGATTAATCGGTATCGAATCGAATTGTGACCTATGAATCGTGATACGGATCGAATCGCCAGGTACTAGGCAATTCACACCCCAAATAAACAACCTACAATCTCTAATAACACTAAATATTGACACACTTACTTGCTAATACAAGCACACATTGCATTCCTCCACATATTGACTCGCTTCACAAGCATATTACGACGATCATCTGACGATTAGCGTGGATTTGAAACATAGAAGGGCCAAAACATGCCTTGTGAAAATTAACCTGCACTAAAAAACTAACCAGCAGAGGGTGCTACAACTGCACAAATGGAAATCGACCGACTTTTCTTTTTTCCACAGATATGCTGCTTTCAATATCGTGACATGATGACGACGATATATTGTTGCAGTTTTAATAATGCGATATCACAATATTGCCGTTATTGTTACATCCCGAGCTGAAAATGAGCTAAGAGTGATTGGGTGATCTAAATATACATTTGTGGGGCTATACTCAATCAGTACTTTTTCCCCCTCAGTAAAGTTATTCAGATTGAGACATTTCTGTACATTGTAAGTTTCCATTTTTAAATGCAGCACTGTCCAGAATGTATTACCGCCTTGAAAAAAATCATGTGTGAGTGCAAATGTCAGAAAAAAAACACTCCTTGCTGTATCAACACAAAATTTATTGACAACTCATATCAGAAGAATACTTTGATTCTTCATAGAAGACCAATCAGAACAAAGCAATGATATTTTAACACGGAAGCATCAAACCAAATAAAGACACTATTATTCTTTCTTACTGAAGCGTGAAAGCGTCATTTATTGTGAAATCACAAATATTGGGTCATACGCTCATCTGGCTATTTCATCTTGATCAAATTCTAAACATGAAGAGCTCAATTGTGCTTATGGTCCTCGTGTTTTGCCTAAATCTTTTCAGGTTTGCCTCTTGAACCAGCTGGAAATGAGGAATTGCTTGCCAAGTGCAAGCCAATTCATACAGAAGCAGCAAAAGGCCACCTGACAACCATGCGGCGGATTCCAGAACAGAAGACGATGGAGAAGGCGTGTCCGCTGAGATTCCCAGTGGCGGTTTTCGTTTTGGATGTGTGCGTCAACAAGCTGGAATCAAAAGCATCCCGCACAATCCCGTCGGCACTTCACACGAAAGAGGCGGCGTGCAGGCGATGAAGCGGCAGGAGGAGAGCGAGGCCGACGCTCATCTGCGGGCCGGCCGTCGCTGCGGACGGAACGGGCCGCTTCCTCCTCTTGGGCCCGTTGCAGAGCGCCGTGTTGCAGCAGGAAATGCAGACCGAGTTGAGCCTCCCGGTGCAGAACTGCTGGTAGCCCGACGAGGCGATCAGGCACGCCGCCGACGACGCGCATGACTTGCGATAATGAATCCCTGCGAAGAGGGCACAAGTTGTAGCCTTTGTTTACGCCTTCTGGAGTCCGACCGGGCCTCGCATTTCATCTGCACAGCATCAAGCTGACATTTCATTTCCTACTTCATTCTGTCACCATGTAGAGCAGCAAAACAAAAATCATTACACTAAAATCATTGCAAGACAATCATTGCTTTCTTGCTTTATAGACCCTTCAAGCTGATGTCACTTTACCCAGAATGCTTAGCGACTGATTACCCTCTTGGTGGCCAAAAAATCCATAGAAAGACACGGAGAGAGCATCGTTTTCGGTCAATAGTTCATCTAAACATGACAAATGTACCAAAAAAACGTTCATAGTTATCATAGTTACTGCGACACACTAGAACCAGCCGTTCTTAGCCGGAATCGGCAAAAACTGGAGTTAGCTGGAGGGAAAGATCCGTATCTACTTTCACCATCGGACAAGTCAAAGCAAGCCACAATGTTCCGCCAAGTAACTTAATCACAATATTTTAAATGATCTCATTGTGAAGAAGAGTGCCTACACATGGGAGGACTTTGACAACATCAAGAGCCTGGATTCTTAGAACTATTTTGTGTCTGGATGGGTCAAGGATGTCGGCTGCGTTTGTCTCGTAGCAGCAAAGGTATGTTCTATTTATCTTTTGGTTGACACGGGTTACTGGTGCAAAACGTTATTCATGAAATCGTTTGTGTCCGGATTAACTCGTCTTGCTGTACGTCCGCGGCGCCTCTTGGAGGGGAAACATCCCATAACAAATGAATGCAGAGAGCTTGATTTTCGGCTAGTGTTTTCGTTCAAAGGTAGGAAATATGTCAAGTGTCACAAAAAACGTCCAGAGGAGGACACTACATTACTGCGAATCATTGAAACCAGTCGTTTAGAGCCGCTAGCTCCAAAAAAAAAACAAAAAAAAATGGAGTTTGTTGGGGGACAAAGTGGAAGCTTAAAGGGACAGTTCGGATTTTTTGACATGAATCTCTATTTCACCCTCATCTCCAGTGTGTGCGATCAAAACTGACTTACCCCTGACAGCGTTCTGTGACACGGGTTCTGATCCGGTGTTGGAGAAGATGAAAATAGTCCAGCAAGTTGGCTGGGGTCACGGAAATAAAGCGTTTTTCTCCTAAAAACAATTTGTGTTCAAAAGAGTCAGACTCCATTACCGCTGGGCACTACTTTTCGTTCGTATCACTGCGCGTCGCCCTGTAGACAGCTAATCAACGCGCTGCAGACAGCTGATCCGCGCGCCTTCCGCCTTCGAAAAGACAAACAACTTGTAGATTAGTGCGCGTCTATCAGCTGTGTGCGGGGCGCCGCGCAGTGATACGAACGAACAGAAAAGTAGTGGCCAGCGGCAATGGAGTCTGACTTTTTTCAGAAAGGAGTTTAGTGTGCAAATGTATCACTCTTTTGAAGAAAAAGTTTTTAGAAGAAAAATGCTTTATTTCCGTGACCCCAGCCAACTTACTGGACTATTTTCCTCTCGTCCAACACCGGACCAGAACTCGTGTCACAGAACGCTGTCAGGGGTAAGTCAGTGCTGATCGCACACACTGGAGGTGAGGGTGAAATGGAGATTCATGTAAAAAAAAAAAATCACAGCTATCTCTTTAAGGTATGTTGTTTTTGCTTGAAACAGTATGTTGATCACTACTTTCATGGTGTAAATTGTCATAAATCGTTGTGTCCATTTGTGTCGTCTTGCTGTATCTGGAAGTCTTCAAGCTATCTTAGCTTGCTAGCTGCTAACAAACAGACCGCACGATTACTACACATTTCTCAACAGAAATCAAGCCCGAGTTAAAGTGTTAATTGTAATAATCATGTTAAATCGTTAACTTTTTGTTCAAAATGACTTGAATACTTGTGCAAAAAAGGCTTATTCATCACGTCTGCCTCAAATTTACAATCAGAGGTTAATCTTATGACCAGTTGTATATGAAAAAGAGAACAACTATCTGATATAAAATGACCTGAGCATATCCTCGTACTTTTTGTGGGTGCAAAGCGTCGTAGTTTTGCTCGCAGTTGCGCTCGCCATCGTGCTCGTCTTTCACTCCTCACTGTCCTCCGCCTGGTTTAGAATCGCTGCCGGAAGCTCAAAGAATGAGCTCATCTCTGTTTGAGCTATTAGAGCATCCGTTGGCCGCGCACAAGTTCACCATAGCGTTGGTAGTTGATTTATCAACGGTTTGACCGATTTTCGAGCTCACACTGATTGATTTCGAATCTGACCATCACCGCTAGGGGCACACTTCAACGTGACATCACACTGGAAGGGTCTATATTTCAAAAGCACACATGACATTAGAAATATACAGTATTTAAAAAAAAAGAAGAAAAAAAAAAGAAATATACAGTATTGTTGTAAACCTTAACACATTCATTGCCAGACCAGCAAAAAAATGCATCATTTGACGTCTTTTTCCGTCAATGGCAGTGAATGAGTTAAACATGGTAAAAATCAATGAAGCAATTATAAATTGTTGATACAATGTACAGCAAGGGTGTCCAAACTTTTTCCTCTGAGGGCCACATACAGAAAAATAGAAAGCTGCAAGGGCCACTTTGATTTTTTTTTTAAAGTTATTTATTAACACATTCATTGCCAGACCAGAAAAAAAAAATGCATCATTTGACGTCTTTTTCCGTCAATGGCAGTGAATGAGTTAACATCTATACTTCCATATTGGTACAGTTGGGGTACTGGCTAGATCTGGGATGGGCAATCTCGGTCCTCGAGGGCCGGAGTCCTGCAGATTTTGGATGTTTCCCTTCTCCAACACAGCTGATATATGATCCGCTCATCAGCAAGTTCCGCATTAGACTGATAACGATCCCATTGATTGGAAACAGCTTGTGTTGGAAGAGGGAAACCTGCAAAATCTGCAGGGACCGAGATTGCCCATCCCCGAGCTAGATGAAATGAAAATTCATTTTTGCTTGCAAAGCTGCAATAGAAGGTGGCACTTTTCATTGGCCGTTTAAATTCAAATTTGCATTTCACTGTGAGCCACTTGTGAAAAGTAGTTGCAGAACCTCACAACAGTTCAGTCATGGTTGCCATTGACAGGGGACGTTTTCATCAATGTCAACTTCAGTGGGAAGAAAAAAAAAACGATTCCTAGTGAGCGACAAATACGCCGTGCAGAGTTGTTGTCTCGTCAACAGGGTGTCAAGTCAAGTTTAGCCCGTAATCACACAAAGGGTGCCACTCACCATCAGGTTTGACGAGCACCTCCTTCTGGCACATGTCCTGCACGTTGACGGTGCAGTTGACGACGTACTCGGGCGTCGAGCAGTCGTTGTGCTTCATCTCCTCGCACTGGTAACACTGGATCTGAAGGGCGTCTCCTGCAAAGTCATCAAGCACAAACAAAGGGCCAATCTGGAAGTTCATCTGCTCACCTTGCACATATTTGAGCACAACTTCTTGCCTGCCGCCCTCCTTTCACGCTCAAACGCCCCCACTCACAGTTTTCAAAGTGCACAAAAGGGCAAACATAAGTTACGGCTATTGGCGCCCATGTCCAAACAAAACTAATGGAGCCTTAATTCCCTCTGCCGCGCTGCTAGCTTGACATCAAGCTGGAGCTGGAGGGCGGCTGAGGATTTTTTTTTTTTTTTACAAAGCACATAATGATGTCTGTGTTCATGAAGTGAGGGGGAGGCCATCAAATCGCATCGGCGCTGTTTTTTAACAACCGGCTTTCGTAAGCTCGGTAAAGTTTCATTTACAATGTCAACAGGAGGAGTGTGACGCAGTGCCCGAGGGAAGCGCAAGTGCCACCTTGCAAAGGGAAAACATTGTACTGGCTACTTTGAAAGCGACTTCTTTGTATACGACTAAAAACCTCCACTGAGTGCTTGTTTTGCCACATAGTGCAAAAAGCAGCAATGATGCATTCTGTGCAATGAATGACAACGTCAGTGAGTATCAAATTGAAATGAGTTCCTTAATGTGAAGCAATCATTGAAGCAGCACTCAATCAAGCCAAACACAGCACATCTGCTCATTGGTGTAATTATGGGAAAGGTGGAAGTCATTCATCTGCCAACTTTGCGACTGATAAACACAACAACAACAACAACAAAAAAAGCGAGTGAGTGGCTCCATCAGTCAGAGACTCAGATGGGATCCGATTGTGGATGCAAGCAGCATCTTATTATTTCCGAGGGAACTGAAATCAGCATCAACAAATAACAAATAACAAATAGTCAGAACGGAAGCATTCCGACTGATAAGAAAATGAAATGAATAGTTTCTGCCATCCATCCAGTTGAATGAAAGTTCCAAACAGTTTTGGTGTTAAATAGGCTATATATTATTCTGACTGCATTTATGAATAAAACAATCCAAATAAAAGCCATCGCGCGTATAATACTTCTTTGCCAGATGCGCTCAAAGTGCGCAAAGGAGGCTGCATGGCAACCTGCACCACTTCAACTTTGCACACAAGTCATATATAGTCGAATACATGACAAGATTTCTCAACGGGCACTCTTAAAAATGTGAGAATAAACACTGAAGTATCGAGAGTTATGAGTTGAGAATGGAGAAGAAATGCGGTGCATTGAAATAGAAAAGCACACCAAAAAAAGGCTTTTGATTGCGCCTACCTGCGTGAGCCAGGACTCCGAAAAGAGCAGCCAAAAGGAGCAGACGCATGTCTCGCGAGAGGGCATCCGATTGGAGAAAGTTGCTCAGAAGGTTGCAAGCGGGACGAAGCGCCGCAGATGAAGCGCTGCACGCACGCACGCTCGCGCTCGTCTGCTCAGCAGCATCCTTCCACGCTCGGTGACGATCTCGGCCGCCACTGCACGCGCACAGTCAGCTCAGCGGCTTCAAGAGAAGCACGTGACCGAGCCGGACGCGCAGCGTTGCAGGGCAGACGTGCGGGTCATTTTTCGGCATGAAGATTGTTGCAAACAGCACTTCATTGAAAGTAATATCATTTAAAACAGGATAAATGTATTGATTTGACTGTGAAAACGATTTATTTTGCATTGACAGACATCTGTTTTGATTTCGAGGGAACTAAAAAGAAATACGTCCAAAGGACTTGATTTCCTTCTCATAAATTTCTTGTCTTCATGCCCTCTGGGTAATATATTTCGTTTGAGTTAAATGGACTTGCGCATGCGCATTGAAAACGACAGCACATCATCAGAACCACCATATGGCATTGGACACGGGTGCTGGGGTGGCCGAGTGGTTGCAGGCGCTTTCCTTCGATGCATATGGCGTCGGTTTGCTTGTTTGTACCATGTTTGTATGTGTGAGTGAATGTACTTTTTGTGTGCGTTTAGAATTTGGTAGTTTGAGGGTCAACACTGATTTCAGAAAGCGGTCTTTGATATGATATTGATCAATTTACAGCTTTAGATTGTGCAGGCCTGTTACCAAGCATGTTTGTTCTATAGCTTGTTAGACAATCTGTTATTTTTTTGCTGCTGTTGTCCGATTTTTTTTTTTTTGAAAGACAGCATGAGATATTATAAATGGGATATTCTGCCTTGTTTTGTGTGTGTGCGCCAAACTAAATCAGCTCAGTGAACTAGTGGTAGAGTGTCCACCCTGTGACTGGGAGATTGCGGGTCAATCCCTGCCCGAGACTGTAAAAATGGAACCTATTTGCCTTCCTGCTTGACACTCAGCGTTACGGGTCTTAATTGGAGATTTAGATCACCAAATGGTCCTTGAGTGTCTGCTGCTGCTCACTGATAATCAGTGGTACTTTATCAAATGCGGGATGTCAAAGTAAATATGTGAATCCAGTTAAAAGTAAATGAATTAGTTTGGTTCAGTACCTAAAATGTTCAGAAAATATTTTGCATCAAGGCAAAAAATTAAGGTTGGTTCAAGTGAAGAAGAATTATATATATCATCATGAAATTATTAGGTCATACCAAGTCACTCAATTTAGTTTCTGTCGAGTCAAATATTTTAGATGTGATATCTGGACATCATTTATTTTAGTTGAAGCGGGGGTAAACATTTATACAGTGTGGGACGGTACAAAATTATTGCTGCCTGACCTATGAAAACTTGTCTCAATTTGTTAGCATCCATGAGTTGGACTCACTTTTGTGAGATGCCGCTGAGGTTTAACCTAATGCAGGCCCTGCTAAGTCATCCAGGTTCGGAGTTGTGCAAGTTTGAATGAATGAATGAATGAATGAGTGAATTAATGAAAATCTATTTGGTAGGGCTGGGAATCTTTGACTGTCTCACGATTCGATTCGATTACGATTTTTGGGTCTACGATTCGATTCAGAATCGATTTTCGATTCTTGATTCAAACGATTTTCGATTCAAAATTATTTGATTGACAATTGATTTCTGCTTCAATTTAAAGATATGCACAACATTGTCATGATCTCCAGTTAGCTTTGCAAGACAAAACGACAAATGAGGCATTAAAGTGTCTTTTTTTTTGTTTAATTTTGTATTGTAAGTGCCTTTTTCCACAAAAACAGCATGTGGGCTACAACTGCCTTCTCCCCTTCTTCTTCATTACTAATTGAAATAAAATTGATTTTTGGATATTAATATCCATTCGATTCGATTCATAAATGAGAATCTAGATTCTTTTATGAATCGATTTTTGGGCACACCCCTACTATTTGGTTCATTGGCAAATTAAAAAAACAAAAACAAATTCAACATGGTAAAAAAAAAAAAAAAAAAAAAAAAAAAAAAAATCCATATATAAATATACAACGGAAAGCTTTTCATTTCTGTGCCTACCCTTCCAGCACTACAAAATAGAAGAACTAATTGAATAATTGTACATTTTCTAAAGCACCAACGTCGCCACAAGGTACTCCATGCACGGCAAGGTGTAACCTTGCACGTTTTCGACGTTTCCGCCCACCAGCACATCTGATTCGTATAATCAGCTTTCAACATGCCAGGCAACGATCCTGAGCTTTAATATCAGCTCTTTAACACATTCACTGCCATAGACGGCTTTAGACGTCAAAGATTCATTTTTTTTCCTGCACACGCAATAAAACAATGTGCAAAAAAGCTTTTTCGTTATGCATCAACTTGGTATTAAAGCAACAACAGTAAATTGCAGCGTTTACTACACATAGTTTAAAAAACAACAACTTTTGTGTAGTCTCCAAGAATATTCAAAACATGCGGACATCCAACTTTAACACATTCACTGCCATAGACGGTTTTAGACGTAAAAGATTTTTTTTTGTCCTGGACTGGCAGTGAATGAGTTAACATCTAAAACCTGCAGGACTCCGGACCTTGAGGCCCGGAACTAGTGAACCAGTGACATGCTTTATGTTGCAACTCTTCATTTTTGTACGACTTTCGAGGGCCATTTTCCCGCAAATATTTTGGTTGAATTTGGACTTGAAAGAAGTGTAGAAGCAAGATGATCGCTTTACTATTATTTGCAGCCGTGTTTGTCTTGAGCACAGCATTACTTGATTAAGGTTCTGAGAGGATATTCTGCTCTCTGCCATGATTGTGATATCTGCGTTCTTGCTAGCTCCAGATAAGGCCACGTTTTTGCTTAGATTGTGAAGGTGTGTGTAGAGGAAAGAAAATCACGCTGCTAATTCAGTGACCTCTGCATCCTGCAAGGAGCGGCTTGAACAAAAACATTCAGTGGCAGCACCAGATCAATGCAGCATATGAAGGCAGATGATCACCGGCATGGAGATGATCTCATTGCATGCATTCAAGCTGCATAATGAAGCATCGTGGGAATCCTTCCTTGGAAATCCCTCTGCACTCTTGGCGCAAACTGTCTCCTGCTGCTGCTGCTGACAGATCGTTAGCAGAAAAGTGATTACAGGCGTGGTGGCCCTTTGGGGTTCCTTCTTCCTTCCGGGAAGACGGAGGACGCATGCTGGGGACACACAACATGTACACACTTGGCTGCAACAGAAAATATTTGTTCAGATTTATTTTGGAAATAATGACATCAAATAGAGCATTAGTGTAACAGACAAGATTGCACACAGGAATAAGGATGACAATGACCAATTAATAGTATTTACCAAAGTAACACTGCTGGTAACCGTTTCCAAGGGAACATTTAAGGATAGAGGTGAATCAGTCCAATACAAAAACATGGCTATAAATACTCCACACCTAGAAAAATACACAAGCTCTCCGCACTCACTCACTATCAACAGTTTCATTAAAAAAAAAAAAAAAAAAAAAAAAAAAAAAAAAAAAAAAAAAATTGCGACATGCAGTCTGCTGTGTTGATTAGCACCAGCTGGTCAAGTTCCAAATAGGAATTTGGCATATTATTACCTATATATGTCTTTTAAAATAAAATATTTTACCTCTTTTTTTTTTTTTTTTTTGATCAAAATAAAGATTTCTATTCAACAAGAACCCCAACAGAATTCCATAAGAAAAGATACAAGCTATTTTCAAAAGCTCATTTGAAAGATTGGCAAAAATAATGTACACGTGTATTTTTTAGTGCACATTTGCATATATGAATTAGCAATGCCCCTTCTGATATTAACTTATATCACTTTTATTTACAAAATCATACATTTGAGAGGTTTGGTTCGGTTCAAAAAACCACGCACGAGATGGACTCTGTATCGCAGAAACGAAGGAAGAAATTAATCATCTTGTTTGTATGCAAGTCAACGTCTTCCTGATGGTACAATCGATTTGTGTTGACTTTGTTCCCTGAGCTAGCAACAAGTCTGTTCATCTGCACTAAAGAGGAGTTTAGGAAGGAAAGAACGACTTCCTCATTTGTCTGCGAGCCAACAGATGAATGAGCAAACTTATGAATGAGTTAAAAAAAAATGTCAGAAGACACGTTTAGGAAGTCAAAGCAAGTGTCTTTTTTTTTTTTTTTTGCTATAGCGGAAGAAGTCATGAAATGAAGAAAAGTGTGGCAGGTGCATGGTGAAGGGGCCAAATGTAGCAGCAGATAAAATTTCCTGGAAGATCCAAATCAAGCGCCAAAATGACGCCACAAGTTGCAATGAGTCAAGAAATGCTACCATCAAGCTTTCCACCTTCTAAGTGCTTTTTTTGTTGTTGGGCTCTTCATCAACAGGTGAGGTGCAAGACACTCAAATCAAACTTGATTCTTCACGGCCGCCACGGGCAGCAGGAAGACTCGCGGCGGCGGCAGTCCGTCACTCTCCGCTCCGCTGCCGGGCACCCAAATCATCGTCCCGTCACGCGTGGTTGGAGAGCTGGCTGCTGCGCGACGAGAAGCTGTCGTAAAGCGAGTCGCCGAGGGAGCCCGCCGGATCGGCGCCAGGTGCGGACGGCTCCTCCGCTGCGTTGGCGCACGACGCCGCGAGCCTTCCGTCTGTGGCCGTCTCCTTCCGGATGCTGGAGCCGCTCGGATTGAGCTTGTTCAGAGACTCCAAGGTGACGTTCAGCGAGCCGGGCTGTTCGGGGCAGATGGCCGTCTTCCCCGCTGAAATTTCCACCTGCCGAGATATAAATAATCAAATCCTCAGATCGGCTCATACTACACATGCTGGTCAACGCGTTATTAGGCTGAAGCACATTGGAACAATCACGTTTGATCCGGATGGGCCAGTACGTATGTGGAGCCTGGGAGCAAAACAACAAATAATGAAGCAGATGTAACGAGGTGTTTCCGAGTAGCTCTAAATATAGTCCTTTCCCACTTTTCGCCTCCCATTTAAAGCTCTGAACAACAACCTGAAGCATGAACTCATTTAGGCGGCAGCAACACAGACGCCTGCATGCCGGGTTTGCATTTTGCCGAAGGTGAGTTAAAATACCTCAATCGGCTGATTTCAAATACACAAATAGGAATTGGGATTTTGATTCTGGAAAAGAGTTTTCCCACGTGTTCAATGAATCTGCATAATGGGGTATATGCCACGGAAGAGGCGGGACTGTTTTTTGCACAACAGTTTCCGGTTCAATTTGCGACGTGTGGGCTGCGTCAAAATACTTGTGCTTCCGACTTTGTGCCCCTGGGTTGCGCGTTCGCAACCCGGACCGGAACCAAACTGATGTGCAAAATCACGTCCCACCTCTTCCGTGGCATATACCCCATACATGAGGTGAGTGAAATATAGGCATGGACGAGTACCCATACCGATACTTGGCCTCCTTTCAAGGTATCTGTACTCATGTCAGCCGCCCTCTTGTGGCCGTTTTAAGATCAGAAAACATTCAAATAATTTCATGTGATTCTAAAGAAAAATACGAAAATTGGATATATTGGTTTTTCTTTAAAATGATCTGTCATTGTTTTTTTGGGGGGGGAAATGTTATGTAAGTAAATATGAGTGTTATTGATACTTAAGTACGTATTTTCCGTACTATAAGGCGCACCTAAAAGACTTAAATTTTTTGAAAAGCTGACCATGCGCCTTATAATCGGGTGCGCCTTATATATGGATCAATATTGAGCCGCAACAGGTCTCGCTGTCAAGACGCTATCGGTGACCCTGCACAATCGGTGACGCGCATGTGCAGAAGATCCCGCCATCTTGGTTCGCTAGCTAATACTAATACTTTACCTCAGGGAAAATAATAAAACAACTGTTTATTTATTTTGAGAGTGAATGGAGTTGTCAGAAAGCTGGTTTGTAATCTATTCATAAAGTTTGACTGACCTATCTGACTGTTTTGTTGACATTCCCTTTAGCGCAGCACCATCTAATGGGTGCATAACGTAACCCCAGCCTATACTGTAGCGCCGTATATAAGGAAAAGGTTTTAAAATATGTCATTCATTGAAGGTGCGCCTTATAATGCGGTGCGCCTTATAGTGCGGAAAATACGGTACTCAGACTGGAATGGCTCTGGGAAAAAGTGTTATCAAGCATCCCTACGGAAATGATTTAATGAGATACACGTATCCTGTATGTGAGCTGTTGTGGTTTTAACGCCACATCACAGGGGAAAGTGTCTTCGAGTTCACTTAGTTTGCTTTCCATTTTTTGTTTACTGCCGAAAATTTCTCAAGGCAATACGATGCACCGTGCTGACTGAGGAGGCGATGCATGAAGATAATGTTGCCTTCTCCTTTGTAGCAAAACAAGCAGAAATCTCTTCAAACTATATTCTTCCTCAGGCATTTTTATTCCCCGGCATCAACAATAGGAAGACGCGTAGGAGCAGGTAGACTGAAGGGATGGAAGGTCCAATGGGAGGACAGCTGAAAACAAAAGCCAGACTAATAGAAAAGAGACGTAAAAGTGAGAGGAAGACATGCACCTGAAAAAAGCAGAAGGGAACGAAGACGCTGTTAGCGGGACTGTCAGGTGCTGTCAGGATGATGAATGGGAGGCCAACGAGGGCTCTGATGGGAGCCGCTCAGCTTTGCGTTGCTCTCCTGAGTGTTTGCGGAATCTTATTAAAGGGGCTCAAATCAAAGAATCTCGGACACCGGCCAGCAAACTTTCCCAAAGTGTGGCTGGCGGACGGCAGTGCCTCACGGCAGCTCTGGACGGGAATGTCAAAGTTGAGCAAAAATGTTTCAAACTTGACTATCTGTTCATCAATTCCACACAGACACCAAAAGTCATTTTGACTTTCTGTGATTTGTGACCCATGTGAACTAATATTTTGCACGAGTTATACTTGACTACTTTGTTTACTTCGCTGCACGTTTGGTGAACTTGACATTTTGTGAGATTGCTTCAAAGTGTCTGAACGAGTGCTGATGGAATGCCAAAAAAGTTGGATTTGATTTGAAGTCATCTCGCTTGAGTTCATCAAAGGTCAAGAATAAAACTCAGTCAACAAAGTCAAATGTACACAAGTGTTGAGTCAGATCTTTTCCCCCCTCACTCCGAATATGGATTTTGGTGTCATGGCCGGCATGGGGGCAGCGGAGGGTAGCTCGGCCGTCCTGCGGCGGCAGCTGGAGGCCATTTCACGCTCGCTGGTCCTCATTTGTCATTGAGCGCCGTTAAATAAGGGTAGGCAAATACCCCCTGACACGAGACGGCCAGTCGATCGAAAGCAATTAGGCAGCTTTTGCTATGAAAATCTCCCAACGGGAGAAAAGCTTGGCGTTTTAAGCACTCACACTCAGCTTGTCTCTGGCGTTCAGGGCCGTTTCTTTGTGCAACAGGTCGCATTGACTGATCCTCCCGCTGTCCTTCTCCACTGGAGAGAACATCTCATGCTGGTACAAGTCCACAATTGACAGAGCATTCTCCACAATGACACTTTTCAGCGTCTTTTCACATTGCTCAACTGCAGTTAGGACGGCGAGTGAACACAAGTCAAACGCTGCATTTTCTCCACAAGGCTTCAATTCAATTGTTCATTGAACGCGTTCATTTGGATTGAACGCGCCATTGCCAAATCACTGCGTCCCGGTGAAGCCAAGCCAGATCCATTTCAACACAATTTTCCCCATTCGAGGTCTGAAATTCCTGACTTCCCTGTTTTCTAAAATGATTCCTAATTCCTGACGGTTTGGAGCCTGGCCAGAGTTTGCCATTTGGCTGCAGTTGATCCCTGAGCTTTGCAGTGGGCTCACACTGATTACAGGTCCATCAAGTTCGCTTTCAGTGTCGCTGCTGCTACTGCTGCCCGAGTACGTACACAATCGCAGGGCTCGCTCCTAATTTTGAAAAGCACAAAAGATTAAAAAACTATGCATTGCACATCTTCTAACATTTAGTCATTTGTGATCACTTACGCCCAATTCACAGACACGGTGCATTTTCCATACGGTGGCCGTACGGACGCCGAAAAGGACAGAATGCATTCAAGTCTACGTGTCAATTCACACCAGCTGCGGTGCGGTGCGGAACGGATATGGCGATGCGGTTTCCCCAAGTGTTCTATTTTCCCTGGACGCCGCATGCAGATTTTTATGAAGCTAAAGAAATGACACGAGCCCGACAGAAAGTTGTCCGTCTCGCATCGCTATATTTCAAAATAAAACCGTTTGCAAACTTGTTTTTTTGGGAGGGAAGCTAGCTAACTACATACTATGACATAAGTGGGACATTTAAGACAAAAAAAAAATGAGCTCAGAATAAATGAAACATGACGAAATGACATTATTTAAACACAAAATGTACTTAGCCATGGTAGAAGTGCCAGAAATAATGTCAAAAAGCATATCGATGTAACAACAGGCAAGCGTGGCTATTGTTTACAAATAGGACTCTCGGACTCTCGATATATACACGGTTGATATTGCGTGAACTCAAGTCTCCAGCATGAACCCAACGTGATCTTGTGGTTTGGCAAGTGCAGATTTCCGGAAACGCAACGCATGCGGTGTGAATTGCAGACCGTGCAGAAGCCGTACGGAAAACGCACCGCATCCTTTCCGCATCCGGTGTGAATTAGTCGTTACGGTACTACTAGCAACTTTACCACTAGTCCCAGTGCTAATCATCATTTCTCACAATCTGTCAACAAGCAGTGGAGGCAGATAGCTGACAGAGTCTTGCTTCCGTGAACGCTTTCGCTTTACGATTATGCTTCCTCGAGAGGGATTCTGTTGGCTCTCTTTAATGTATAGAGTCCTCCTGAACCTGCTCCGTTCTGAAAAGTGCCTTCCAGTAATTTTTGTGTGCACTTCCAAACTTAATTAAACAGCATAGATCAAAATGCAAACACAGCAGCAGACGTTTTTTTTTTGTCCTTGCAAGCGTATTCTATGCATAAATACACACAGTACATCATTGCAACTCACGGCAGAAATGTCGTGCTCCTTTAATTTCATCTTGCTCCCAGTTTCGTCGTCTTTGTCCTCAGTTGATGCTGAAGCGCTGCTCCGTGGGGTGAACAGACTCAACCTCTTTGTCCTGTTAGCACCTACAAGTCCAAAGAAATAGCAAAAGGATGAGTAGACTGTGGTGATGGCACACAACTAGACAAACTGGTTGTACCCTTGGCAAAGAGTGTGAGACCACAGGTAATATATATATATATATATATATATATATATATATATATATATATATATATATATATATATATATATATATATATATATATATATATAGTTCCCAGAATGCATTGTGTGGCGCACGTAATGACATTATAAGGACATTGATCCTTGTCATATCTATTTGTGTTACCAGTAACTGAATTTGTGTCGTATTTAACACGTTTATGTCCGCGTATGAGTTAAAAAATATAATAATACTGTAATTGCTGGACGAAAAGGCGCACCTGATTATAAGCCGCACCCAGTACATTTCTAAAGGAAAAAAAAAAGCATTTTTACATACATAAGCCGCACCTGACTATAAGCCGCATGTGCCCACATTAAAACATGAGATATTTACAAAGAAAGACGGTACACAGAGTTTTCAAAGGTTTAATAATATACCTTAGCTTCTCTTTCCTAACGGTGCCTGTGATGCGGCAGTAACACAGCAGCAATACGGTAGTAACTAACAGGGCTGGTTAAAAATAACATACCGGTAAAAGTCACTGAGACTGAGACTTCTTGGATTTTCCATCATCGGGGTCCGTTTATACTCATTTTAATCATGCGCAAAGCGCCAAGTTACATTAAACTTGCGTCTTCCTCCACACATTTATTCCACCTGTCTCACTCTTTTCTGCTTGAGCGCCCTTGGCGGCTGTCAGAAAAAATCCATATATAAGCCGCATCATTGTATAAGCAGCAGGGTTGAAAGTGTGTGAAAAAAGTCCGGCAATTACGGTAATAATAATTAAACAAACCGTAATTTAAGTTGTGTGTAAAATAATGACATCAAGGATGACGACTCCCCATACAAGTTGCATTGCTCATCTGAGGACTGCTTGTGAAATTACAAATTTATATATTTTGATTGTGGCCGGCTGATTAATTAGTCCGACATTACAATTTTTTTTTTTTTTAAACTTTATAAAATCATCTCGCGGGCCGAATTAAACCCCTTTGCGGGCCTGATCCGGCCCGCGGGCCATATGTTTGACACCCCTGGTATAGGCTGACACTCTAATCTACCCCGTAAACCCATTTGTTTGGTGTCTGGGGTACACCGAGCTGCGTGAGAACACGAGCTTGTCAGCAAATTCATTTGCGCCAAACAAGCACAACATTCAATCGCAGCTGCTCAGTCCTATGGGCTTGATATGTGAATAGGTAGATATATTGATCCTTTACTGATCACGTAGTGGAATTTTGGTCTGTGTTAAAAATGATGACAACAAATACTTCCATTTAAATGCCTCTTGAGTGAAATAATTAGGCATGAAGCCATTGATGCTCTACTGTGCAAATAAGAGGAAGCCAAAGAATAAGAATAAACGGTTTGTTTTGTTTTGACTGAGTACGTTAACGGAGCTTGACTTACCGGCAAGTTTGGGCAATCGGGTCTGGGCATCCGGGGTGAAAGCACTGTAAGTAAGGGATGGGTCCGAGAAGGAGTGAGCCAAGCTTCCTTGAGCATGCAGGCAGGTGTTGGGCAGGGAAGGCACTTTGACACCGGGTGGTTGTTGTGAGCATTCTGGAGGAAGGGAGTGCGGCTCAGCTTGGAGTTCGGCAGTCACCCCATCCGGGCCGGGGTCACATTTGGGGACGTGGCGGCCGCTGGCCCGTGTGACCGAGTCAGGGAGAGGGAAGGTGCCGATCCCGCTGTCCAGTGTTCTCATCTGACAGCTGGAGCCTAAAGTGACAAGGAAATGTGACGACTCGGGGAAGCAAGGGTCAGAAGACAGGAAAAGGAACGAGGGCTTCACATGCAACGGAAGGGCTGTAGAGAGTACAGGGTGTCTGTGGCGGGTTCATTCGTCGGCACAAAAGGAGAGAGAAAAAAACAACAACATTTGGATCATGTTAAGAGGAATTCGATAAAATAAACTCCCAGAAACCTCCTTTCATATAACTGTGAATGGACACAGAGCAACTTCTGAGGACTCACTGGCGTGATTGGTCAGGGCTTACGGCAGCAATCAACAACATACGGACGTATCGTTAAGTGGGCGGCATTGGGTACATCCGCTTTCCTGTGTTCCTTACTATTTGGCTGAAATCAAAGGCAACTCACTGAGAATTTGGAAACAAGTCAAATTATAGCCTGGTATGATGTGAAGTAAAAACTTGAAAGGGTAATTCTCTGCAGACATCAGTCTCATAAAAATCTGACAAAAAAAAAATTCGGATTTATATTATATGCATATTTTCCGTTCCAAGCACAGTGTTGCATCACAAACAGACTTAGGGGCTCGACACACGGGAGGCGACGTCGCTCGCTCTCCATTCATTTCCTATGGAAGCAAGCCGACAAGGCGAAAATCGCCTTCCTCCCTCCTCCTCGGCGACACGCGACATTCGTGCATGTGAAAAATTGCGCGCGAACACGTAGACGTGCACGCATATGTCCACGACGCGATACTAGAAAGTTGAAACATGTTCAACTTTTGTCGCGTCGCCGAGGCTGTCGCTGAGGCTTCAACCAATCAGCGAAGATTTCATTGACGAGCCAATGAACGCAGGGCATGCTAGACAGTGCGATACATGGTAAAATGGGAGGATCTAATTTTAGCAGTCCGACCATCCAGTTTTATCTGATACTTCACGCAATGATTTCAGTGACGTGGACAGGACACGCCGTCGCAACTGCTTGTCGCTTCCCGTGTGCGGCGACAAGTACCTCGTCGCCTCCCGTGTGTACAGTTTGACATGGGAAGCGACGCGATACGTAATTCGCTGTCGCTTGTCGCCTACCGTGTGTCGAGCCCCTTAGGCTCACAGATGGTGGCTTTTCTCAGGTACAGTTTTTCTTAAAGCTTTTTGATCAGGTTGGGTGTTGACGGTTGTTCGGAGACCAAAGTCATCCAAACATGCCTTTCTGGACCTTACTTTGTGCACTGAAACAGCAAAGGACGTTTCGCTGCTCTGGTCGACCCGAACCAATTGAGCAAGACGCCGGTCCCAAAACGTTTGTCCAAAGAGGCTTTGCCTGTTTGTCTAAAATCTGCAGCATGACTCAAGTTGTTTTGTGTGCGCATTTGACATGTAAAGACACAAACAGCACCTGTGAAAATCATTTGATGTAAACATGCGCCGATGAACAGCTTGTTGTTTGACGCGCTTGAGAACATTCGCTGCACAGCATCAAAATGCAGAACAAAGAACACAAGGGAAGGGAAGGGGAGGGGGGGGGGTCGTGTTTGGGGAATTGGTCAGGGCTCCTTACATGTAGGAGAGAAAGAGCAGAGTGGAGGCAGCCATCGATTACCAAGTCGTATAATCGAATGCCAGGCCTGACACTCGAAAATGCCCTCTATAAGCAAACCATAACAAGTTCCAGCGTAATTCCAGCCTGAGGCAACAGCGACTGGACCTAATGTAGTTTTTCATGAGCTTCTATCACGTCCAGGCTGCATGCTCGGAGGCGAGAAAGCTGCTGTGATGATACCTTCACTGTCTGATGGTTAGCCTCCATTGCTTTTGATAGATTTATTGTTTTTCTTCTCTGGACCATAAAAAGGCTTCTTTATTGCTCAGGCTGCATACGTCGAAACGGAGAGGGAGAGAGCTTCTAGGTTTGTTAATCGTATATTGCTCTTTGTAAATGGAGTTCATTTTACACAAAATGTCATCTGTTCAATTTGAAATTTGGCTTTCTGATCTGCTGCTGTTTATCGTATTACTATAACTTCATCTGAGGTTGTTAACTCCACCTCACTGGTGGGCACTTCCGTCGTTCCGTTGGTGAGTGCTTTATAACGTAAAGCCTGTAAAAAAAAATAAAAATCACAGACTGACTGAGCATCGACCAAAGCAGGTTTTCGACAGTCGAACCGGCTCAGTACAGATGGTCCTCCTCAGTCTGTGTATTTCTGCAAGGTTTTGCATCATAAAGCACTCGCCGGAAAGCTGGGCGTCCGTCAACGACGGGTTAACGGAACAACGGAAGTGCCCACCTCTGCTCCACCCCCTTTCTTGTCCCGCTATACTTTACCTGCCCGCTTCTCATTAGCTCATCACCTCTGTATAGTCTTGCATTTTACCTCTGCTAAGCATTTACTGTAAAATCCTGTAAATAACACGCACCCGTATATAATTCTCTGTACTTTTATAACACGGTCTCCCGATTTGCTGCTATCCTTTATTTTCCTTGTTTATATTAGCTGTATTTTTAATAAGCTATTTTTTTTGTATTTTTTACTTTTCTATTAAATCTCTGTAAGAGTTTTTAAATATACTTTTAAATGACAGTATGTGAAGCATAGTGATTTTATTTCGCTTGTAGGTAGGCCTACTGGTAAATATGTAAACAATGTGACAAACGCATTGTAAATCTCATTTCCTGAACAAGAGCATCTAAAACACTGCCATAATAACAACCACCATAGCATCCAAGTTAATACATTTCAGTTTGTTCTCGAATTGGCTGACTACTAAGCATTGGCACGTGTCACCTGGCTTAACGTCAGTCTGAAACTATCCCTCAGCAGAAGCATGAACACGTACTTACCCATCATGTGGTCTTGGCCAGCCGCATCTGCCATGCAACCTTCCTTGTTGTCAGCCTTTAAATGAAGCTTCTGACTCATTAGGAGCGTCTGTGAAGTCAAAATGACAAAAAGACCTCAGCATGCAATTACTAGATGCTAGCTTCATCGTCAACACTGCAAAGTTCTATTCATCACTCTTTATTTTTGTTTTACACAATGAAAAGAATTACAAAATAGCCTTGGTCCATAATATAAAAAAAAAAAAAGTCAAGAAAGCAAGCCAGCTACCAGCTGTCAAACAAATTACTGTTACCAGGCAGGCACTTATTGCTTATGCTAACAGCTAGCTGCTAGCCATTAATGTCAGAGATTTGTGCTGTACCGTACAATGGTACAGTGGTTTCTTAGGGTCCCAAATTAGCCATTGGATATGAGTAGCGTAGTCAATTATACAGTAGTTAATATAGTTATAATTGGGTTATTTGGGAAAAAAATAACAGAGGTTGTAAAGTGTCTGCCTTTTGGGCTGTTATGTGGGAAGAAGATGGATGGGAAGGCTTGGGGAATGGTATCAAATTGTCAAATGGAGTGCTTGCGATAAGGAGCCTCCTCAGTGCTATCAAAAGTCCACATCAGGATGAAATTTCCGACATAATCCTGCAGGGCGCTCTTTTGGACTGCACTTAGTCCTCTCCATTAAATGTCCCTTTTTTTTCTTTTTGCTTTTGTAGCTCTTTAGAATTCCCCAACCATGATTCATCTTTGAACTCACCCATAATATAAACTAGCATATACCAAATTCCTCATTTTCATTTACAGAGTGGTGGGGAATTGAAAAATGGAGGCATAAAACAAAGCATAATTTAAAAACGCATTTTGAGGGTAAAGGGGGGTTTGAAAATGGCTGGCACTGAACAAGGTTCATGTGTGTCCTTGCACTTGAATTTATGTGAGATAGAAACTAATAAAAGGAGTACAGTATTCATCCAAACAAAAGCCAAATGTGCACTTACCGCCGCGTCAGGACAGATCTTCAGCTCTCCCTTCATCTCAGAATATTTCTTGGGTGCGGAGATCCCTGTCGGCGATGCGGTGACTAAGTTGCCTTTTGCAGCAGTCCTGCCAAGAAGCAATATTTCATCTCTATTCAAGGACGTTTTTAAGGCTGCTTGAAATGTTGTCATTTGTGTGGGCTCGCAATGCCAAATAACATGCTTGTCAGAAGGTGTGAAAAAACACCAACAGACCAATAGAGAGAAGTGTTGCTGTGTGCATGTGCAATAATTGTCATGGAGTCCAAACTGGAACAGACAAATATGTCTGAGATTTGTTTTTTGTTTTTTTCTTACAAGGCATTCTCAGCAATGAGGGATTATGTTTTAATGAGCACAACTTAATTTTTGTTTGAAGGATTCGAATTCACTCTGTTGAGAGACAAGTCAAGATAGCTGCAGTGACAGGAAGTAATCGGTAATCAATGAAGGGTGATTCATTGGTGATTGTCTTGATTTACGCACCTGCCAAGAATCTCCTTGACGAGCAGGTCCTTGCCGATGAAGGCGTTGGTGCACTGGATCTCCATCTGACTGGCAAGCTGGCCCATTTGATTGTTGCAGTGGTCCATGATGGAGCTCAGCTTGTTGCTCATCTCCGATTGATTCTGCGCCTCCGGACTGTCGTTTTTCTTCTTCTCCTTCTTCTTGTCCAATTTGGTCTGTTTGCCTGCGAGCACCGAGCCCATCTTCATCTCTTTCTTCTCCTCTTTTCCTTTGGACAAGTCTGCTTTCTTTCCAGTCAGGGCGGGAAGTTTGCTCTTGCGGAAGCCAAACCAGTTTGCCAGCGAGGGAGCGCTCTTTTGTTTGGCCTCACTCGCAGCGACCTTCTCTTGTTCTTGGCATTTGTGCAGATTTTCTTCGATTCCCATCATGACCTTCTCTTCAATGGTGCAGGCTGACGGGCTGACTTTTTGGTCCTGAATATGCGGGCTTTTGTTTGGCGAGTCCGTCTGGGGTTTGACACCTGAACTCAATTCTTGCTCATTAGGGGTGCCTCCTGTTTCTTGCGCCACGTTCTCGGAAGTGCAAGGAAAATATGCTGGAGGCTGAAAGTTTGAGATGACTTTTCCAGGCCTACAGATATTATTTCTTTTATTCTTTTCACTGACGGGCAAAGCGTACGTGTCCTTGTGAGTGAGTGAGGTGACGGTCTGCACCTTCACTGTACCAAGTTGAGATTCATCACCTTTGGAGATGAATTTGGAGGTTCTCTCGGGTGCCGCATTTTGATTGTTGGGTCTTGTCCTGGGAGAATAGATTGGACTCTCCGCCAATCCGACGTTGGGCATCTCCAAGGATGTTTGCCGAGACAGAGAGTTCCCCCTTTCTGTTGAGTTGGTGATGATCTGAGTTCGGATTTTTCCTGGCCCCTCCAGAACACTGACGCTGGGTTTCTCAACGTAGTTGGTACTGAAGCTCTGGCTCCGGGCTTTGGCCCCGTTCATTCCCAAGGCTGGCTTGAGATGGGATTTGGTGCTAACGGATATGGATCGAGAGAAAAGTTGACTGCTCCTTTTTCCTTTATCGCAGGATTCACCCTCCTCTGGTGTCAGAGCAGGATTTACCTCCACTTCCAGGAAGCGACAGCGAACCTGACCTTTCACCTCCGGAACAGACGTAATGGGTGGAGAATCAATACTGTCACACTGGCCAGACACATTTGAAGTCACAGTCTCCTTGGAAACTAAGTTGATGTGATCTTTCTCTTGCTTGTCTGGCAAAGTGGGACTATTTTTATGGCTGGGGGGAGATTTTAAAAATGCTTTGAACCCAACCGCCATGCGAGCCTTTGGACTCTTTTCCGACGATTTGGGGGAAGTCACAACCGAGCTTGGTGGGCTGACAACATTTTTTTGTAGCTCTGCTTTCGCTGTCGGTGCTCCCTGAAGTGAAACTGCCGAACTGACGAAGGGTTTCTGCACAAACTGGTGCTCATGTTCATGGGTGGAGCCTTCCTTACTTGCGAATGAGCCTCTGATGGCACTGTAAGGAGGAGGGACATTCTTTGAGTTTTTAGCTGCATTTTCAGGTTCCAAGTCAAAGCCTGAGTTTGTGGGAGGGAGGTAGTCTTTTGAGGTGATCCGCTTGGGAGTTCCCATTACGGCTGTTATGCCAGAGGACTTCTGAAGATGCTGATTGGTTTTGTCAATCAGTTTCTGAGGTGCAAGTGCAGTCCCATAGCCGGCATCCATGTCCATGTCTTTATCCTTAATGGGCAGTGTAGCTTGCATATTTGCTTGTTGGGAGGTGTAGTAACTTGGGGGCGGGCCCCTCACAGTGGTTGGTGCGAATGGCTGAGCTCCGTCCATTTGATGTGCTTGAGGCGAGCCCTCGTAATTTGGCTTGATCAGTAAAGAAGTGGTGCGACCAGGCGGAGGGGGTGGTGAAGGGGACCTGAGTTTGTTTGTTATGCTTTCACAGTGTTTGTCTCGGGTTGGCTGTTCACTATTGTCAGCAAACTCTGAAAAGTGTTTCCTTGAGAGGCGAGGGGAACCGGGGGAAGAGCCCTTACTCCATTCAGACCGATTGGCAAGCTTGGAGTTCGCCACCTTTGGGCTGTGGGAGCTCTTGATGAACCTGGACATTTTACTTAATGGGGGTGGTGGTGTTTTCTCCTGACTCGGAGTTCCTGAGTTACCACTGTTGGGCTCAGTGGTCGTGCCCTTTGACAATCTGATTGGTGATGCAGAAGGTTTATTCCAAGCTCGTAGTTTTGAGCCGCTGGCAGAATCATTCAGAGGTGGGACTGAATGTCCTTTATAGGCCCGGCTGACAGGCGGTTTGATTAACTTTCTCTGCGGAGTAAGCTGCATCGATAACCGATCTGCATGGCCACCCTTGCTGCTGCTGCTGTTTATTTTGCTGGTCCTGAGCTGATATTCAGACGGGTTCTCTGGAGAATCCAGGACTGTGTAGTTTTCCGTATGTGTTGATTTATGCCTTGCTGGCTTCTCTTGAGGGGTCAATTCATTGTATGTATTCACTACTTTGCTAACTGGAAGCTCAATCATGGGTCCAGAACCTGTGGTAAGCTTCTGAGGACTTAGTTCAATTGGCTCTCCTTGAGCATCAAATACTGCCACCATGCTCTCCTCAGACAGATCATTATTTGCATTGACAGGTTCTGGTCTGCCATCTGCCGACTGGGTTCGTACAAGTTGGTCCCTTTGCAAACGCTGTGGCATGAGCGACTTGAAAGCATCGTGGGACATCCTCTCCACTTGCTCTTTTCGTTGGGCTAAGGGCATCTGTAAATCACATTTGACTTCTTCCAGATCGTCCATATCAGAAAAGCAATTGGATTCGGAAGGGGCAACATGCAGCAAAGACACTCGCGTGAAAGCGGATGGCCGACCACTTTCAGTGAGACGACCGCCGACCAAACTTGTGAGTTTCTCGGGAAGTTCCTTTGAGTCAAATTCAGAGGGGTGCGTCGTCACCACGAGGCCCGAGCTATTGTCACCCACACCTCCGCTGTCTTGTATCCCGTCCCAGCTGCACAGCGTGTCAGAGATGCGGTGGGAGAGCCTCTTGCAGTAAAACCAGTTGTCCTTGTTGGGAACGTCCGCTGTGTGGCCAGATTGCGCAAGCTCATCGTCTGCATCATCAGAATCATACAAAAACTTTTTTCCCGCAACAAGCGACGGCCTTCCAACATGGCTGGCCTTAGACACGCCTTTACTGCTACTCTTGATACCAAGTGAGTAAATGCCCTCATTGGAGTTCATACAGTCTTTGTAGGCCGACTTGGAGACCCTGGACGAAGACGAGGACCTGTGCTTCCTCCTCTGCAATTTCCTCAGCCCCTTTAATATGTTGGTCTCCTTGCGCCTGGTGGGAATCTGTTCCTCCGCTGGGGCGCTGATGTTACTTGGGGCAGATGAGCCCAAATTGAGCCTCTTATCCCAGGTGAGAGATGAGTGCTGAGAGGGTCAAACGCAAGAAGATTAAAATCCTCCTCAAACGTGCCTGTAAAGAAATGAAGTCTAGGATTCTTACCACGTTCCCACAGGAGCGCCCGTCGTTCCAGGTGTACGAGCCGCTAGAGAGTTCGCTGCACGCGCTTGAGAGCGACAGTTCACTGCTGCTACAGCTGCTGCGTGGGTACACTGGCATCGGCGCTGTCAGACTTAGCTGGCTCACACACTTGCTGATGGCCAAACCTGACTTTCCATTCAGTTGGCTCTCCTGTGTTGTCAGATTCACATCAACACATAAGATTTGAAAAACTCAGCAGCTCTGCTGCACAAAAATGTTTATATGTATACACACACACACACACACACACACACACACACACACACCCCCACACCCCCACACCCCCCCACACACACACACACACACACACACACACACACACGTATGTCTATGATGTATGTATATATATTAGGGGTGTTAAAAATAGATTTGGCAATACATCGCGATACTACAGCACGCAATTCTCGAAGAGATTCAATAGGCAGCCGAATCGATTCCATTTTTGATGGAAAAATATTCAACAAAACGTCTAAGTTTCATACCTTAAGCATGGAGGAATGTTATATTAATGGAACATTAAACCTTAATATATTATTTCAATGCTGTCTTAACATGAAAAAGGTTACTACCTGTTTGTTAAATACAGTGGCTCAGTTATAAAACTGAAGTTTCAGATCAATAAATAATACATTTTCATACAAATCTTACAGTGTACATGTATAGGTTTACTGAATGATATTTTCTAAATTTGAGTAAAAAAAAAAAATCGCAACAATCGACTTGTAAATTCATATCGGGATTAATCGGTATCAAAACGAATCGTGACCTATGAATCATGATACGGATCGAATCGTCAGGTACGAGGCTATTCACACCCCTATATATATATATATATATATATATATATATATATATATATATATATATATATATATATATATATATATATATATATATATATATATACACATATATATATCTATCAAGATAAGATAGGGCAACTCAAGATAACAAGGAAAATTTTTGGCCATTATTATTTTCTCGTCAACTCTTTTTCCATCCTTAATGCATAATATATAAGGTGACCAATGCAGAACATTGCCCCATAAAGTCATTTTTAATGGCAACCATCTCAATCGATGCAGCTTTCTGGTAACATGACAAGGATTTATTCTTCTTTGCGTTAACTGATACCAGCAGCCATTTCTGCTAAGTGTGGGCAAGGGTCAGGCCTTTCGATAGTCAGGCTTGTATTTTAATATCATGTAATGATTTCTTCAGTAGCTGCAGGGCACAGTTACAACATCAGTAGCAAAAAAAAGAGAGAAAATGTGCTCCCCATGAAGCTTACAGTCAAAGGAGAATCCGTGTTCCTGGACAGTGCGAAAGTCTTGCTTCTCTCAGGTTCTTGGAGCAAGTCAGCCGCAGACAGATCCATGATCCGTGACTGGAGTTTCTGGAATGCAAACGTTACGAATACTTGACATCTGAGATCCTGGCAAAAAAAAAAAAAAGGAGTCTTGCTCTCAATTTGTGCAGCACACCGCACAAAATGCGCATTTCAATGGAATGAGGTTCACGTCATGTTGACATGATTTCTTGAAAAAGGTCATTGGAGCCTCTCGAATGGTTTCATGCACAGGCTGGATTCCAACTCACACATTTGACATCATCACTTGGAATAAAACATAAGTGAACAAGAAATAATTGCATCGGGGAATAAGGGACCCCTTTTAATATTTCCCCCAATTCATTTGCTTGAGTGGGAAGAAGACAAAAGCAAATGTATTAATCTTACACTTTAATTAGTCTGGCTTTCCTGTGAGCAAATGAGCGTCATTTGAATTTCCTGCCAGGCAGCACACTCGTCTGTTTGCAGACGACAACGACACAGTCATTTGCAAAACCAGCTGCAACTGTAATTCTAAAATCAAGAAAGAAAGAAAGAAAAGAAAATAGGGTTTTACATGTGCCATGAACATTTCTGGAATAAAACCCTAACAAGACACGACTTGTTTCTCAGGAGCTGACCCGACTGACTGCCTGCAGCTGAAGCACAAAACAAAAGATCTCACTTACAGTACTGCAGTTGCTTGTCATTTCAATGCCATTTTAATGGTTTCCATTTCTTAAATGTACGTGTGATATCATTTAGGCACCTTTCTTTCTTTCTTTCTTTCTTGCTTTTTCAAGTTTCCATATCAGTGTCAAAGTGATGCAGCCATTAGACGGGAGCGGCTGAAGTGTCACAGGGTTCCTGATCTTATCATAAAGTGTCGAATTTCACCTCCTCAGCATCCTCATCAAGCATTCAGTCAATACGAAATGTCGCTGGGTCAAGGAGAAGAGGGACTTTTTCGTCGGACAAAAAGACGAGTGGATGGCACATCCACATGGATTTTTTTTTCTCCCTTTTCAGGGTTCGAGCCAGAATCAAAGTCGTGAAACATTTGCAAAAGCCTCTTTCTAAAATGTAAATGCTCGACATAAATCGCCAACAACGAGTTGGCGGCTAAATCACTCTCGCTTGCTCTTGTCAACGTTTCTCAGATCAGGACAAAAAATGTTGGCGAGAAAGAAAAACACCCACTCAACACATAACGCTCATCTGCATTCACTCTGCATTGCTCGATAAAAACTCTAAGAAACAAACATGACAATAAAGCGCAGACTCTTCTGTGGTCTTATTCAGCCTTCAGCAACGCCAGATATAATACAACGATGATATACGAACTCTACATGGTTGTATTCAGTCTTTGTTTGCGTAAGCAGGCGATGCTGCAATTGCGAGAGCGGCAAGGAGGTCACACTCTGTCCTTGAGTCCCTCCAGTAGCGCAGCGTTTTGTCCTAAGTAATTGCCAATTGCCTGCCATATTTGATAAGCAGTTCAGGCTGGTCAGTCACAAGCGGCTGCACAGTGCGACACCCGCCCATATTTCATCATTTCTAACAGTTTCACACCTTTTGTCCAAATCCTGCTCAGATGTTTGTGGCTATGCGGCACAAATATTTATGCAGCCTAAACCGGAGACGGTGTGCGGATGACGACGGCGCCATCAGATTCATGATGGCGGCGTTTTTATCAGGGAGGCTCAAGATGCCCGTGGGGGACCAGAGAACATTTTAATTACTGATAAGCAAAAGCTTCAGACCTGGACTGCAAATAGGCACGCAATTAAATTTCTCAACACTGCAAGCTGCAGTCAAAAAAAAAAAAGAAAAGAAAAAGAAGATGGAGTAAAACAAAAACAAAAAACAAAAAGTTATTTCATCTTTTTACTAACAACAATAAGTAGTGCCATAGACTAGTATTGTAGTATTAAGTCAAGTAAAGTCAAATCAAATGAGATGCAAATGCAGTATTAAGGTACTAGTATTACTAGATTGTTTGATTGTAGTCGAAATGAAAGTGTTGACATTTTACGCGAGCACAAGCATTTAGTGAGGGAGGCGAGAGGTTATTCCGGTTAGCACATCTATTTACTGCTGGCGGGGAATGAGAATGAGGCCGCTCCACGATGTCGTTGTTAATGGCGGATTCATTTTTTAATTGATTTAAATTTTATCGTGGTAGGAATTCTAAAATAATTAGCAATGTCCTGCTTTGCATAAAAGCTCTTCATCTCTTTTCATATGGTAAATCAGTTTTTTTTGGGTCTTCTAATATTGTCATCTCCAGATCCAAACAGGGATTGTATCCATGACTACACTTTTTTCTCCATGACCTCGTCTTTCAACTTATTTATTTATTTATTTATTTATTTATTAAATCTATTGTTGTTCTTTAATTACATTGAAGCTCTAACTTATTTCTGTTGTTGTGGCAGATTAAAATTGTGTAAAACTCTTGCGTAGTTGCACAATTAAAAGAAAGGGGCACTCATTAGCTTATTCAAAAACCAAAAAAAGCATTTGAACTAAATTTGGACGTCAGCGTAGACAAATATAGATGTGGTCTCAGCACTCGAGAAGGCACAACTCATCATTGATGTAGTGAATATCCAGAGCAATCTTATTATTACTTGTATATGTGAGTCATCGTCATTTGCTGACAACAAAATGTAAAGAAATGAAGACTTAAAATGTCATCTTTGTAGCTCCAACATGTTGGAATGTGAGAAAATCACTGGCGCAATAATGTGGACTGCAGGTCACCTCCGTGACATCATTACAGTACTTTCTACTTTGAGATTGACAACACGGCCACTCCAATTTTGTTTCACTAAACTGTCTCTTTTGTCCCCGCGGCAGTCGGGCTCGCTGATAGCTTCATTTTCAACTGGCCGCTCTTCCCTTCTTATCTCCCCTGGCTCTCCCTTTATGCCTCTTCACCCTCTCGCTTCGATTTGGCTCATTTTTTCACCACTGACAGTCCTGGCCTCTTTTCTTTTTTTTTTTTTAAACTGCAGCCTGTTGTCTTCATATTGACAGCGTGGAGGGAGCCCCATGGCCCCGGCGCTGACCTTCCACACCGGCAATATTATACCGTCACGAACAACGGATGGGTGCAGGCTCCGTCTCATTTCTTCCCTTTCTGTTTTCGGCCGCTTTGCAGTCAAGTGCTTGTGTTCAGGTGGACCCGCAATGATCCGAGGCAATTTCCAGCCAATCGAAAGCCGCAAAGAGCAAAGTCATTGACTTCACTGCCTGACTGAGAAATTTGGAATATGAAGATAAACCAATCAGCACTTTGCAGCCCATTTTTTCATCAAATTCTCGCCATTATCGGCTGAGGCCATGCAAGCAGCCTTTTTCGAGAACAAATCAAGCGGAAAATAGCTTGCGCTCTGAAGAAGTTCCTCGCAGTTGGCATACCTGGAGGAGCAGCTCCGAGGTGGGCTTGATCCGCTGCTGGAACAGAATCCCCAGCGCCCGATTCTGCTGCTCCAGATCAGAAACGCGAGTGCGCAGCTTCACGCATTCTTCTCTCAGGTCCTGGTGGCGACACCGAGTCACAAGATGAAACCACGTGCTTGTGAACGTTAAGACTTAAGGTGGGACAAACCTTCTGAGTGACAAGTGCCTGCACAACTTGATTGGCGACCTTGAAAGGGACACAGAGAGACGAGAGCAAGGTCAATCATAACTGATGGACTACTTGCATACAGTCGTGTTAATTTCGTCAACAAAAACTAAACCCCAAAAAATTATTTTGTCAACACACATTTTTCGCCGGACTAAAAGTAAACCAGACTAAAAGTAAAACCATCAATCATAAACAATAACTGTGACTAAATCCGTATGAGCGGTGAGTGGTTAGCACGTCCGCTTCCCAGTTCTGAGGACTTGGGTTCGAGTCCAGGCTTCCTGGGTGGAGTTTGCATGTTCTCCCCGTGCTTCTCCGGGTACTCCGGTCTCCTCCCACATTCCAAAGACATGCATGGCAGGTTAATTGGGCGCTCCGAATTGTCCCTAGGTGTGCTTGTGAGTGTGGATGGTTGTTCGTCTCTGTGTGCCCTGCGATTGGCTGGCAACCAGTTCAGGGTGAACCCCGCCAACTCTCTAGAGCAGGGGTGTCAAACATACAGCCCGCGGGCTGGATCAGGTCCGCAAAGGGGTTTAATCTGGCCCGCGAGATGATTTTGTAAAGTTAAAATAAATAAATAAATTGTAATGTTGGACAAATTAACCAGCCGGCCACAATCTATATATATATCTATATATATATATATCTATATATATATATATATATATATATATCTATATATATATATATATATATATATATATATATATATATATATAAAATCTTTTTTTGGGTTGCCGTTGTTGTTTTGGCCGAAACATGTCAAATCATTTATTACATTTATTATGACACTTGCAAACAGTCATATGTATCATCCTCCTGCTCACAGTAGACTTTACAAAACTTTCTGAATCAGCATGTTAACACATTTCATACATGCTAATGCTAATTAATACAACAAACATACATTTATTACAACACAGACAAATCTATAAGTGCTGCAATATGATTCATAAACATGGGAATCGAATTCATGTTATTGTTAATTATTCGGTTTCAGGTTCTTGAGGAAATCTGAATTGTAAGAGCTTTAAAAGCCTCTCGTGAAACGTCCTTACCAGTGGGGCACAAAGAAGTGTCCAATCAGATCGGAGCAGAGGTGTGTGCGTGCGTGCGTAGCGTAAGTGCTGTTGTGTCTGGCCGACATCTTTACTTTGACCACAGTGTCGATAGAGAAGCGGCTCGCATTACTGCTTATCGATCCCTCATTAAGTCCACATCGGCTCTGGAGTATTCGTGTTTATTGAATGAGGAAAGGCGAGCGTAAAAATGGCGAGATGAGCCGCCGCATCTGATTGTGTTCTCCTAATGTGTTGTTTGCCCACACGCTCAACAAGACCGCGGAAACAATCATCTTCTTGAATCACCCACTTTCAACTCCAATCTCACCCAAGCTCCAGCAGATGCTTATGCTGCCTCTTTGCGTCCGTCCCCTCTCCTCGGTGGGACCGCGCATGCCCACTCAGCGTGATTCAGCAAGCGGCTACACTGATATTTTCCCCCCATGCGTCTCCCTGAGCAGCACTCAGCTCAAAAACAACCACCAAGCAAAGATCATTGTGCTGTATCACGGACATTTGATTGAGCACAGACAGCATGTGAGTTGATCTCAGATTAAAAAAAAAAAAAAAAAAAAAAAAGGTACAGAGAAGAAAAATTTCAGTGTCCAAACTACACCTCGGGGGCCACTTGTGCCCGTTTGTCCGTTTTTTTTATGGCCTGTGGCAAATACTAAAGATAACCTTTGACACGGTCCACAATGCTATTTTTTTATTTTATTGTATGTTATGCAAAGACGCTAACCTGACAATCCAGACTGATAATTGTGATTGACTCAAGTGAGTTCTTCACATTTTCAATCTGGGACTTCACTCGGCAGATCCGTTCAGGAAAGGCGGGACTTGCAGTACAACACTTGGAGCTGATTGGATGATGCATCTTTGCACATTTGTTTTGACCAATCAAGGCAACGGATGAAAATGTCCTCTTCCGTCTCATCTTGGCAGGGGGGAAGCACGAACATCTTTACCAGATAAAAATGCACAAAGTGCCTCTCGCTGTTCAACATTCAACAAGGAAACGTCATTCTGCGAGAACAGAATTCATTGCAGCGTCCATTCGTCTGTTACGTTTGTTTGCTTCCCCCTCACCACCGGCGCTTATTGGTTTGGTCCCACCCTAAACAACTCCTGATTGGTCCGAACTAAAAAAGGTCGGCCGCAAACGAATCATCGGGAGCACTACAAGATGGATTCTCCGGAGTTTGCCAACTCACAAATAGCGCCAGAATTCAGCTTGCTGGCAAGGTTACAAAGATGCAAAAATAAAAATATTTAGAACGTGAGTAAAGATAATTGTGTTTCAGAAGCAGAAATAGCTTGTGCCACTTTTTGCCGGTCAACATAACATCACAATCCTCAATGAATTGCTTTTTTCAATGTTAAGTGGGATCTTCATTTGCTTGTGAACGTGGGGATGGAATTCAGCTTCTGCTGAGTGCAGGGGTGTGGGAATAATTGTAAATATGTTATCATACATTTGCTGCAATGAAGAATTGCTTCTGCTTGCAATGAAGAATGCTTTGCTCTTCCCCACACTCACATTCCCATAGGCTAGCTTTATGTGATCTTAACAGAAGATGACTCAAGAAGCTCAAGAACCAGAACATCGAACGCAGCACAATGGTTAGAGCCAGTCCACTGTTTTTGTTAAGAAATGATTGCAAACTTGACCACACGTACGCAGCAATCTGACACTCACATGCACAACACATAGACAAACAAGTACACTGTGTTCCAACTAGGTTTTACATTTGCATTATTAGGGTTGGAACTAGGGGTGTGAAAACCAAATAAAAGAGGGAGTGAGGAGGCGACTTTTTTCAACGAGTGCAGTAGTGAAGTGCATCAGTTCCTCTCCTCTCACCTCGCGAGCTTTGAATTGAGTGTCTTCTCTCCTTTTTGTGTCGTGTTTAATAGATGTCAAACAGGTAAACTTGACAAGGGGTGTGCGGTTCCGTGGGCCACCCAAAAATCTCAACACAAAATGTGCCTAATCACCTTTAATAGAAAGCTGTGTGATGCAACACTTCTTCAAAATCTGATTGATAGATTTTAGTGAAATTGCCACTCACCTCATCCAGACAGCGGTCATACTGCTCCCTCTGGCTTTCGTTCTCCAACGCCAAGACGGAGTTCCTCTCCTGGAAAGAGCGAGCGCACGTCCCGTTCACGTCAGTCACTGTCATCGTGGAGATGATGCAACAAAAACGAACGTGAAGGAGGCGCATTCAACAATCACGCTTGGCTTTAGAAAGGTCAAGCGAGCGGCCAATAAAAGTCTCCAAGCTAGCGAGCAGCGAGGAAAAGGTCAAGGGGATGCGAGTCATGATGCTGAACTTTTGGTCTGGGGATCTAATACGAATATCTCCTTCACAGGCAGCACGATTGATCTCTGGGGGTTTCCCATTTGTCAGAGGCCGGCAGCATATTAGGAGCTGTCAGGCAGCCTGGCGCCGCTCACCCTCTGCCCTTTCCGAGGAACTCGCCATTCCTCCGACAAACACCAGAGACGTAATTAGAGCGCCCAACATTCTGGGGAAAGAAGGTAAATGAAATCCCCAAAGATGGATGCAAATGTAATGAGGAACAAGGAACGCTTCAACACCCGCTTCCTTCTTCGAGTCAGTCTTTGAGGCAAGCTGCTACTTGGAGATAACTGCAGGCTCGCTAACTGCCGCCATCATTCTTTCAAGCGTATCGCTTACTCCAAATAAATTATTTCACTTCAATAATTCATTGCTCAGGATGGTGATTAGGAGTGTGACGATATATCTATCACGATAAATTGTGATGTTTTGTCTACCAATTGATTATCGATACGCCTACGCAAGTATGGCAATATTTGTAGTTAATACACAGCCACTATAATGGCTCCATTGTTCATGACTTATTGAGCAATTACTTGGCGGGCCACTAGGGGGAGTGCCTCATAAGAGTGGCGGGGAAATGGACGCAAGTCTTCAGGTGAAGAAGACTCATCAGCGCTCTGACTTGTGGAAGACTCAGTTTGGCAAACATTTCGATGAAACGTATATCTTCAAATTTCAACTTTTTGAAACACACAATTTCTGAGGAATATTAATATTGATTTAATTGGATTTAATATTTAAGTAATTTATTTATTTATTTACCTTTGCAATGTTACATACACAAAAATGGTCACAGTTTATAAAATGAAACAATTGACTATGTGACAGACAATGGTGTTAAAAAAAGACGCAAATTTGTTGACAGAAAGTTGTCTCTGTTAAGAAGACATTTGTATTTGTTTTTTTAAAAAAAAATACACTAAAGTACTCAGTGTGAAGAAGACACCAGTTTTTAATATTGTGTTTCAGTGGTGGCACGCCCCTCCGACATTGTTCGGGCACGATGAGCGAAACAGCATGCGCTGTAATGGCAAAGTTGTCAGATCTTCCTTTGGATTTCTCGCTTAGGTATTTTTAGGACACCAATATTTCTCTTCCACGCAAGCAAAGGGGGCTTTCAATTTATATGATGACCTCATAGTTTCCATGTTTTGTTGGCATTTATAGTAAATAGGAAGTCAAGTAACATGGACAGTTAGCTACCCGGAGCTATTGTTAGCCTTTGGCTAAAAACAACAAGGGAGAACATTTCCTTAGCGCAGACGTAGTATTTTCTGCTCATTTTGGAGGGATTCGACTGGTCATATGTGCAGTTTTATCCAGCGCAGACATTTTTCGTAGTTGTTTGAGGGTTTAGGGAAGGGAATAAAGCGGACAGTTAATGGCTATCACTCTTACACAAGCCATGACTAGAGCGTTTAACCATTTTTCTTGATTTTTTCTTGGCTTTGGACAACAACGCAATGCACTACCGGGAGCTGGATTGCTTTTGTTTGACATGATGTCTTGATTGGTTTACTAGGTCATGCGGGCGTGCTTTACGGTCAGGTCAATTCAAAATGAATTTGGAATCTCATCTGGACGAGATCCAACTGTTGTCACACTTTAAATCATCTGAGTGAAGTGTAGTTTGTCTATTTTTCGTTTTGTATTTGAAAGTGTTGAGAGAAGAGCAGCAGCTCCAACAACAATCAGCGGCAAGGCGAGTGATGTATCGCATCTGCCGCTCCAGCGAGTGGCGCATCCATCACATGTTGCCGTGCAGCCGGATTAAATGGCACCTAGCTTGCTTGATCAAAGCATTTCAAATGGAATGCTGAGGTCATGTTCGCCATCACATTTTCAAGGATGACTTGGGGAGCAAGAGGAAATGATCTTCCGCTGAATCATTATATCTGGCGCTGTGCGTGAAACTCTAAGATGTCGCTCTTTGGTTTGTTGACAATCAAGCATGGAAGAAAGAAAGTGTCGGTTGGTGAAGTTACCTCGAGGCTCTTTAGGCGTTCTAACAGGAGCTTGGTTCTGTCATCGTTATCGTCTGTTTGGCCGGCGTCGGCGTGCGACTCGGGCTCCATGTGAGTCGCCGGCAGGGGGTCGTTCTCTTCTGGGCAATCATGCTGCTTTTGCACTTCCTCTGACAAGTTCTCCTGAGGCACAAACAAAAGAGGTGCAGGTTAGGGGAGGTAGAGTGGAGACGGGGAGTTGGCAAGAAGAAGCCACAGCAGATGGGCTGAGAACAAAAAAACAAGAAGGATGACGATCGAGCTTTCGGAAAAGGAAGTGGAGACAAGGCAGAAATGACAGAAGGAAGTGAAATGCAAGATGAAAGGCGAGAGAACGAGGCGAGCGGATCAAATGGGCAGATGGGCCGACGGGGAGGCGGCTTCGACTAAACATCCCATAATCCCTAATCATGTTTGGCTTGTTTTCCAAATTGTAGCAGCGACCTTCATGGTGCTCCCGTTTGGCCCTTCTGCCGTTCTCTGCCAGTTATCTTTGGACGAGATGGAGGTCTTCCCAGCATCCCATAATTGAACTACTGCTAATTATGAGCCTCTAATTAAGCATTTTCTGGCTGGCGCGGAATCGCACAAAGAAAATCACATGGGCCGGGTCCAAAAGAGTCACACACAAGGATTCTTCATTCCAAATTGGTGCGAGCGAGCAGTTTTCCCAGGATTCGTTGGCCCGTAGCGTTTAAGACAGAACTCACAAGACGGGACACTCTCATGTCTGTTTGTTAATTTTTATAGTCGCTGCAGATTCTTGCAATTGGATCATTTGTGTTACAGTCTGGTGGGACATGAAATATTGATTCCAATTCATCAAATTTGAATTGCATTCTGGAGAAGATGCGGAGATGATGATTTCACCCAGCTGATACCCGTAGCTGCCTTTTTAATTAGAAGAATAGAAAATTTCCATTCATTTGATGCAATTTTAAGCAAAAATGCTATATTGGGATTGTATAGGTCATTCTTTAAAATTACTAGTAATTGTTTTTGTAGGAAAAGTTTTTGCATCAAAAGTACTAGTGGCATTATTTGGTAACCTTGCTCTGGCAAAATGAATTCTTGTGGTATTTGTGAGTTCACAAACTCCGAAGACTACATCTTGTACCGAGCACGCTGATTTCCACCGATCCGAACCGCTGGTGATTCGGACCAATCACAGAGCGACATATGGGATATGCAACTGTGACGAACCCAGAAGCCAGCGCCGACGCCGCAGCTAACAAACAAATCTAACACAGGACGAATGGACGCTGTAATTAATTCTGTTCTCGCAGAATGACTCACCGTTTCCTTGTTGAATGTTGAACAGCGAGGGATGTTTCGTGCATTTCTAGCTAGTAAGATGTTCGTGCTTTTCCCCCCTTCGACAAGAACGAAAACAAAATTTTCATCCGTGGCCGTGATGGTTTAAAACAAACGTGTAGAATGTCGCATCGTCCAATCAACTTGAATTATTGTACAGAATGTCCCGCCTTTCCCCAAAAAAATTACCATGAAGAGGTACCAGATGGATATTGCGGAGAACTCATTTGAGTGAAGTGCAATATCAATCTGGCTATTGCCAGATTAATTATCTGGTACTAGGTAACAGAATCGGGTTAATGGTCTGAAAAACATGGCATCAAACATCCCTAATGAGCACAATTGCCTTCAACTTTATTTAGCTTCTTCTAAATATTTCAAGTTTGCAATCAGATGTGAAAATGTGTTTTATTACAGTGCCTTTTGCTCGTTTGCAGAGGCCGCCCATCAGGCGTCGTTAAAAGACCCCATAATAGCGTCCGCAGAGAGATGGGCGGGAGCATCGTCCCTTGCGTTGCCCTTTCAAGTTATTGAGTTTGTCTGCTGAATGCACAGAAAGCGGCTGCGTGGGACAGGCTGGCGCTCCGTTATTCAGCAAGTGGGAATCGCCCGTCGTGTTTGCTCGTGTCCACAGGCGGCCGATCGCAAGAGCAAATGAAACCTTAGGACAACCTCACTAAGTCAAGACATGAAATCCTCTCCGATTCCACTTCTCATCCTCATTTTATCGGTCATACTTGTGCCTCAATGTCAACAAAATCATCTCCATCTCTTTTGTATGTTACAATACAGCATTTGCACCGAAGGCCAACTACCAAACTATCAGTCAACGTGGCTGTTAATCCTCACTGGAGCATATTAGCAATGACATTTAGCCACATGCCCTCTTTTTATTTGTCCTCATCAGTCAATGGCACAACAGTCAAGTCATCGGGATGATCGGATGACCTTTTCTTATAATCCCTTCATCATGTGTGAGCATTTCAATCTTGGAATCATTCAACGAGTTGCTGCGATAAATATGTTGTATGTCTGGATGCAAAAGTATTCTTTAAAAAAAGAAATAGTCTGCAAGATTCTGGTTTTGTCAGACCAAATAATGGCTCCCAAATAAGGGAGGTGTGAGGTGAAAGGTGAATGTTCACTTATTCCTTCCATTTCCCTGTTCCATCCCTGCAGTTATTTCTGCTACATAACAAGGTCAGCCATAATTGCTGTCCTTTTCTTTTCCCTTGCTAAACTGCAAAATACAAGTAAGGCGCCCATTCTCATCAGATTTTCCCATCAATTTAGATCATGGATGTCCAAACTACGGGCCAGGGGCCATTTGCGGCCCGTCGGCCATTTTTCAGTGGCACGCGGCATATGCTAAAAATGGCATTTGACTCAGTTCAAATAAAATAAACAAAACAAAAATGTTTGGAGATGGTCAAAGTCAGAAGGGAGGGTATCGAAAAATTGGTGCCATTAAAGGCTATTTTAGTTAACTAAAACTAATGAAAAAACTAAAATTCAAAAAACAATATTGTTACCGAAATAAAATAAAAATGAAAACACTTTTTAAAAAAACGAAAACTAACTGAAACTACATTTTATGTTTACAAAACTAACTAAAACTAACTATAATTAATGCAAACATGTCCTTCATTTTAGTCATTGGTAATTAATTTAATGCATGAGCCTTTGGGGATAATTTTAAATGTGATTTTTAGTAGGTTTATTTTGATATAAACCGGAATAATGACGTTTGAAAGGATGTCACACAGAAGTGACGTCATCTAGCAGCAGCCAATATAAAAGCACCTTCAGATGATGTTGCTCCCATGGTGTTTTTTTAAATATTGCGCACAAGTAATACACATTAAAAACACAAAAAACAAAAACCTAATACTAATACTGAAACTAAAACTAAACTAAAACTAAACATTTTTTAAAGAACGAAACTAATAAAAACAGAACCACTAATACAAAACTAATACAAACTACCTAAAATGAAAAATTCCAAAACTATAATAGCCCAACTGCCATATTACAAATAAATTGGTTTATATACTGTAGTGTTTTTCTAAATATGCAAAAGCACAAATAAATTATTTGTACAATTTTTAGGACTAAACACAATTTCTCTTCATACCATTATGTGGCCCTTGTGTCCTTCTGATTTTCTGTATGTGGCCCTCAAATGAAAAAGTTTGGACACCCCTGATTGAGATGATACATCCTTTTACTTGTGACAAAGATTTCTGACGCATGATGATAATCAACTCAAGCGTATGAATACATCATTTACTTTGTAGGCCTTCATGATGTCCGCTGCCGAATCCGCCGTCGTCTGCTCCACGAGCCCGCGATTGTGCAGCAGCGAGCGCACCGTCTCTTCCATCCTGCACACAGAACACACACCATTTGACGACATCAGGGTGTGAACTTGAGCAATCCCATCCCATCGTTAGTGCCTTGGATTAAGACAGACCGGCGTGTTTTGTGCTTGCAAACGAGCAGTTTGCACGCGTGAATGAAAGTGCAATCGCAGCAGCGAGCGAGCGACCGAGTGACTTTGACCTTGAGGGCTGGCTCTCCTCAAAACAATCAGCCGGCAAACGTGCGGGCTGCATGCAGAGCAGGCATCCAACAAGAGTCGCAATTTGCATCGCATCTCCCTTCAGCCTCAGCCTCAACTTTGACCCTTCATGCATTCAGCTTCTGTAAAGCATATAAGTGGTCCTAAGTCAGCGTTTCTAAAACTTGATTGCGCAAAGGCACGTTTTACGTTATTTCTTAAAAAAATATTATTAAAAATAGTACATAGACTACATTGAAATGTTGTCTCAACTTTAGTGAAACAATACGGATGTCCTGAATAAGGAATCATTGTACACATTATTCTGTTCGTTATTATTACCATATCTGACTTATTGTGTGGAAATCTTTTCAAATAGCAAAAACGAGCCATCAGAATTATTAATCGATCAAAATGTAGAGAACCAACACATTCACTATTTATTAAAAATGAAATTTTATGACTGAATTGAATTTGAAATAGCAAAAATCATGTATAAAGTACACAACAATCTACTCTGCCACAGTACTCAGAAGCTGTTTGAAATTAGATACAGTCCTATGACGTAAGGGTTACATAAAAAAAAAAAATCCAAAAAATCAAAATAAGAACAAAAATTAAGCAAAGGTGTGTTTCTGTAAGAGGTGTTCATTTGTGGAATAATTTTGGTACTGAGCTGAAAAGATGCGAGTCACTTGCTGAGTTTCAAAAAATGTGTAAAAGCAAAGTTCAAGAGCATTATTTAAATCAGACATGAGCTAGGAAAATCGTAGAAATGTAATTTCTTTTTTCGATGTACGAGTATGAGTGTAATGAAAATTGTATATGTGAGTATGAGGACGTATTATCGTGTATGACTATAAATTTTGTATTACCAATGAAATAAGTCAAAAGATACAAAGAATAAAGGGCAGGACGAGATAAGTTTTCAATTTCTTCCTACTCCCTTTCAACACGTAAATTGTCATTAATGATTGGATGTTTCTTCCTTATTTTAAATTTTCTTTTCTGCTACTTGTCTGTGTTAATATGTTTATACGTTCAATAAACAAACAAATAATACTATTATTGTGTTGTATGAATAGCAAATGTGGAAATATGTTCATTGTTCCTTGCGACTGGTGGATGCAGCATTGAACCGTTGTACGTCGGTTTCATTTCAAAAAGTTACAAAGGATCATTTGACAAAGCACACCTGAGACGGTTGCCAAGAAGAAGAATTTGGACACAAAAGGATGCGCGTTTTGTTCCATCCAAACTGTTGCTAGTCAGCTGATCCGCCCTGCTACTTGTGATGAGGTTTTGCTCGCCATCTGTCCAGGCTGTGCCGCAAAGCCGCTCGTAATCGGGCGCTGAGTGAACGTGTGAATTGTCGGCCAGACACACACACTGACTACTCCGGTGAGCACTTTCGACCGGCCTAAGTGAGGATGACAATGACGATGATGATAATGTGACATTGGTGGCTTGCTGGGCATTGTCGCCGGAGACGCGGAGACGCTTGGCGTGACCGCGTGATAAATCCAAAGCACACTTTTGGGGGGAAACAAATTCACTTTTGGAAATGGGAAATCCCTCGCTTGTGATTCAGACACTGTTTGTAATCTGCAACAGATGGCATCATTTCAAATTCAAATTGATCAACGTGCATATGGACATGGCTATCAATTAGTCAGTAAGATGCTAAATTGTCGCCATGAACCATGTGATGCATTGTTAAAAAAATAAAAAATGAGCTTGGGCAGATGAGAGCATTGCCGGCAACACGGATGCTAGCTCCATGCACGTTCCCTATAGGCAGGACCATGACGCTAACGTCACTAGGGGAGATGACAAAAATAAAAAATAAAAATAAAAAATAAAAATATGTAGTAGGAGGAAGTAGGCAAAAACTGATAAGAATTTGAAATAAAAAAAAAAAATTCCAGATATTGCAACAAGAGATTTGTCAGCGTTGGTTGCTGCGTCTTCTCAATTCGTCTAACCAGATCGCTGATTCTGATGACCAGAAAAAAAAAAATATCTGCAGCATGACAAGGAAACACTTGAAGAGTGCGAAGACGGAAAAAGCACAAGCAAAAGCAAGTTATGACTCGCTTGACCCATCACAGGCAACGTGCTGAATTTCAAAAATGCCAACAAGTCGAGGGAATGCAATTAGGGGCAATCAATTTACAGCCTGAGCCCTGTCAATTTTCATCTCTCTCTCTCTCTCTCTCTCTCTCTCTCTCTCATATCTCTCTCTCCCTCTCTCTCCCCCTCTCTTTCTCTTTATCCCCTCCCTCTCTCTCTCTCTCTCTCACTCTCTCTCACATGTCTCTCTCTCTCTCTCCCTCTCTCAGACCCTCTCTCTCTCTCTCTCTCATATCTCTCTCTCTCTCTCCCTCTCTTTCTCTCTCCCCCTCTCTTTCTCTTTATCCCCTCCCTCTCTCTCTCTCTCTCTCTCTCTCTCTCTCTCTCTCTCTCTCACGTCTCTCTCTCCCTCTCTCAGACCCTCTCTCGAACCTCCCTCCCTCCCCCCCCCCTCTCGCTCTCTCTCTCTCTCTCTCTCACTCTCTCTCACATGTCTCTCTCTCTCTCCCTCTCTCAGACCCTCTCTCTCTCTCTCTCTCTCTCCCTCTCTTTCTCTCTCCCCCTCTCTTTCTCTTTATCCCCTCCCTCTCTCTCTCTCTCTCTCTCTCTCTCACATGTCTCTCTCTCCCTCTCTCAGACCCCTCTCTCGAACCTCCCTCCCTCCCTCCCCCCCTCTCTCTCTCTCTCTCTCTCTCTCTCTCTCTCTCTCTCTCTCTCAGCCTCCCCTCTCTTTCTCTTTCTCTCTCCCCCCATCTCTCCCATCTATCTCCCTCGCTCTCTCTCCCTCTCCTCTCCAACTCCCCCCCATCTCACAAACACACACTGTAAGTGCGCGTTGGCGCACACAAGGGGCAAGTAAGTTGCTTGAAAATTTGGCAGAGCGCACTGCCCCTCGCCGGGCATTTTCTATGACACGTCCCAGGCACACCTGACAATTTGGTGGCAGAAAGTAGACAAGTCTTTAGACCTAGTGAAAGCAAGTCTAATTTGTGGTGCAGGCGATGCAATGTGATTTTGGTGGATTTGATCCACGTGCAGGCAGATAGATTCTGCGCACCACTGATGTGTGTGGTAGATGTCATCGTATTTTATTCATAAATGACATTAGCGTGCATAAAAAGCTAGCAATCATTGTACAAATCAATTTGATTTTTCTTTTGGTATTATCTTTGATATACTGTACAGTTTACGCTTACATCTTCTGCAATTAGAGATCTTGTTGCAGTTCCTTATAAAAGTACTTGATGCATGCTGAACGATCTCCTGTATGGACTCCAGTGAGCGAGTCAGTTATGCGTCGCGAGGAGTCCCTCTGATTGGCCAGAAATGAAGTCCGCTGTTTTGACTCCCACAACGGCGCAATGCCCATTTCTGCCTACATACAGTTCATCTCCAAAAAGATCAAAAGCACAATTAGATGAAAGAATCTTTCTGGATTTGTACATTGGCAATTCTCATTTGCAAGAGTCCACATTTATGGGGTAGTTTGTAGTATCATATGCCGCCATGTTTGTACACTTAAAGGAAATTCACAACACATATTTTGTGTTGAGGTGGAATCATTTTGGTTGCGTGCAGAACAAGCAAATATTGTATAAAGTTAGTCAAACTTTAAACAAAACTTAAAAAAATAGCTAATGTAAGAATGTAATCATGAACATTATAGTTTCTTTTATAGACACTAACCTATTAAAAAATGCTCAAATTCATAGTAAGATAAAAACTGGTGATGGATGTGATTTTTGTAATTGTGCAATAACTTTACTTCCGATTAAAACAACAACAACATTTATCCTTGTAATCACACACTTTTCAAGTTTATGCAGAAATGTACTTTTTGGCAAATAGGGTCGGGAACATTTACGCACAAATATTTTTCTATATGTCCACTTTTTTATTTAAAAAAAAAAATGGACAAACTGTCACAATTGGACTGCAAGATAAAAAAAAAATACTTAAAAGTACAAACAACTGTGTGTATACGACTGAGCAAAATACACTATTAAATAAAACAATGATGTCCTTTACCCATTTTTTTTAAAATAGATTTGTATTTATTTATTGTTTTTGTATATAATTACCCTGCCTTGAAGCTTGTACAGAATGAGAGGTGCAAACACCTTGGAAAATTATTTTTAACTAAAACCTGAGATTTTTTTTTAATTTTTTATTTTTATTCTGTAAACTATTACTGTATGTGTTTGTAAATAATATTTTGTGAATCCTACTGTGCATCCCTTCATACACTGCCATGTATTATTTATTTTGGGAAGATATTTACTTTTTAATGGCATGGAATCAAAGCATAAGCACGTCCCACACATACGTGGGAGAAAACGATGTCAACTCACTGGCGTGTGGTCCCAAACGCGGCACAGACGCGGCTGGCCGAGCTCCACATGTGGTGACCATGCCGCACTCCACAAGGTGGCTCCATTTTGAGGCTGAAACAGGCATCAAGTCAACCTGAATGCTAAAGCCACATGTGGCGAGGTCAGTCCATGTTTGTGAGCCAGAAAGCCTGAAAGCGATCCTCGACTAGTTCAATCCGCGCTGTGTCATTATCCCACAGTGGCCCCGCCCACCCGTCCACGAGACTTTCCCATATGGGCCATGTTTAATAAGTCCTCTCCTGCTGGGATGCAAAGCGACTGGTTAGTCTTGGAACATATAGGGAACGAGGAGAAGCCTGCTGGGATGTGGCTTATGCCCTCTCATCAATGCGCCCGTCTGTCCGTCCGTCCATGTGTGCGTTATGGCAAATAAGAGGCTTTGGTGTCACTAAAGTCAACACTTTGTGTGCACACTGACGTGCCAGGATTGTCTCTCAACATGACCTCATAGCGTGTCTGTCTTTTACGTTTCACCAAATGCTTCACTTTTGATGTAAACACTGACCTGTACTGGTGACCTCGCTCTGCAAGATGATTTTTTTTTTTGTGAGTTCACAAGAATACATCTGGTACCGTTGGTTTCCACCGAGTGGTTCGGACCAGTCACAGAGCGACATGATGTTTGGGGCGTGATATGCAGCTGTGTGACCAAACCAGGAAGCCAGTGCCGGTGTCGGTACCAGATGTGATCGAGCTGCCAGATTGTATCGGGGTCGCCTACCGATGATGTCACGCTACAGGATTGGCTGGAAATTGTCCGATTACAACTGTTCAATAAAGTAATATGACAAAAAACTTGACGGTTGACGCCAAAACACTGGAAAGAAAGTATTAAAGATGTCACTTAAATAACAAAATGTATTGGACTAAAATTGTAAAAAGCTAAATAAACCTAAGAATATAAAAGCAGGATACTTTAAGATTGATGAAATAATGAAACTGATTGAAACGCCTTCGTGCTTGCCGTTGATGTCAGTACAGCAGCGCTAATGAAATGCACCATTCAGATGTGTTCACTGGTTTGGTTTCTTTTTTCGCTGTTCACAAATCACAATACATCACAAAAACAGTCTTAATGATAATAGGAACACATTAACTCATTCACTGCCATTGACGGCTAAAGACGTCAAAGTTCCATTGTTATTGGACTGGCAGTAAATGAGTTAATCTAAACTGACTATTTGTCATATCTCAGGCAATTCATTTGTGTATTCATCACTTAGTCAGTCTATTTTATATTTATTCGATATATCTTGCTTTTATAGTCTTAGGTTTATTTACGTTTTTACAATTTCAGTCCCTACATTTTTGTTATTTAAATGACATCTTTAATATTTTCTTTCCAATGTTTGACGTCAACTGGATCATTTCCAGCCAATCCTGTAGCGTTACGTGATTGTTAGGCGACCCAGAGACCATCTGGCAGCCCGATCACATTTGGTACCGACACCGGCCGAACAAACAAACCCAACATGGACGAATGGACGTTGCAATGAATTCTGTTCTTGCAGAATTACTCAAAGTTTCCTTGTTGAATTGTTGAACAGCGAGAGGCGCTTCGTGCATTTCTAGCTGGTAAGGTTTTCGTGCCCAACCTTCGACGACAACGAAGACGATATTTTCATCCGTGGCCGTGATTGGTCAAAACAAACGAGCAGAATGCCGCATGGTCCAATCAGCTGGAAGCATTGTACAGAATGTCCTGTCTTTCCCCAGCAAATCACCGTGGAGCGGTCCCACATTGATATTGTGGAGAAACTCCCTTGAGTCAGTCACAATATCAATCTGGATATTTCCAGGTATAAGTACTGGCAATGGCTCTCCCTTTTGCAACGTTCAGATAGAGCGGGAGTGTCATGATTAGGCATTTGGGCTGCCAGCAGATTTTTGGGGGAAACGTGTGGATATACATTTGGAAGAACAAGACCAATATTTAGGAATACGATTTGTCACTGAAAAACGGGGGCCCAAGATTGTTTGAGAAGAGAGACGAGATCAGAGCTTTCCTTTTTTGTCCAACTCAACAAGGTCACACTCTCACTTTATCGCCGCTGTCAGACACTCAAGTTGAGCGCAGCCGCTAATCAGATTGGACAAAAAGAACAATTGCAAAAAGGCCAAAGCTGCTGAAGCGATAGGAAGAACAATCACCTGGTTGTGCGTTAGAATTGAGGCCATCGGGGTGGCTTTGCGCGCAACAATCGCCTTACGTGCACGTATTGCGCGCTTTGGCTCAAGAATATTCCATTCTTCTTTGCGCTCCTCATGTGAAGCAAACAGACGATTAGCCTGACGCTAAGCTACTCTGATCCTCTCACAAAACATGCAAGCGGACCGACCCTTTTCTTAGATACGACCTCAATGTTGGGCCGCTTTTTATCCACTTTCAAAAAGCATGCATGGATATTACAAAAGCAGCGGGTCTCAACATTTGAGTTCTTTTCAACAAATGATGATGACTTTGAATGAAGCGTATGATGCATGGTAAGCGTCAGGAGACAGAGCGGGAACCACATGAAGAACCTTTCCTGGCATCTTGCAAGAATTGAAACATGTTCACCTCTGGCCAAAGGAATCAGACAACGCTGAGGAAGACGTTGGTGGTTGACAAAAGCATGGCCGCAAGACGTGAACCAAATGGATTGCAGGCATGTGTGAGACACTGAGGAAGGAAGGAAGGAAGGAAGGCCTCCCAGTGTGAAAACCTGAGTCATGACAACAGGATGGACCCTGGCGCCGCTCGCATGTGCATGCAAGCATGCAGTCAATCGACACAAAGAGCAAATAACAGCAAGTGCAGACACAACATTGCTCACAACGTGTTTGTCTAGTAGTTGGACATGTGCTCATGACACCCTCGAGAAGTGAAAAAGCAAGAAAATATGGCGTGTACCAGCTTCCATGTCTGGGAAGAATTTCAACAAGATTCTGGAGTGCGTCTGTGGGATTTTATGAATGGATCCTGAGGTACGTTCATTTGTGAGGTCAGGGGTCAATGACGTTGCCTCAGAATTTGAGCTCATTGTTTGATCAATTTAAAGTCTCATAGGTTTTCTCCAGAACAAAATCATCCAAGCATCATTTATGGACTTGACTTTGTGCAGTTGGCCAGTAATGACGGCCCCACAAATTGGTGACAACCGATTTGTCCAATACGTTTTGTTGAAATGAAGAAACAAGCTCCCAGGAGAACTAAGAGCTCTAATTGATCATTCGATTGATTTGTAGACTTCATTTTGCACATACAGAGTAAGTCAATTAATGATTTAACAGTCAAAAGTGACGCAGCGGTTGTGTTTATTTCAACCGAAGCGGCTGCCAGACAAGCAAATCTATACTGCAATCATGAGGTCACATTGAATGACAACAAACGGTTTGGCAGCAGGCGGCGATCTACGAGGAAAACAGGCGAAACATTTTGATGTGAGGATATGCCCTACATCATCAACGGATTGTCATCTGACCTCTTCCAGCATGCTTAGAAACATCTCAACAGCGCCGGAAGTCAGCGGGGGGGATCTGTGTGTTGGTTTGTTTACCATCAGCTGACACAAGGAAGCAATAGGTCCAACTTAACACGCAGATTTGAGAGAGATGTTTAAAAACATGGTTAGCGCCAAAGCTAATCATTTAGCAACAGGCTTAAATGACTACAAATGAAATTAAATGTCTGTTGACGTGTGGAAGGAGAAAAGTAGGCCCAATAAATCCTGAAATGTTGAGCCAGTTCCAAAACGGAGTAGACACCGATTAGCTATTTAACAAGCCTCATGGTCATTTGGAAGTAACTTCAAAAGACCTGAGCCAACCTCTTTGTAATGACCCCAGATGTGCGCTTCGGAACAGGGACTCAATTCATAGCGCAACACAGTGGGGGGCCTTCTCCAGTCGGGCAAATTAGGCTGAGTACTCGAATGATTGGAAAAAAAGAGTGCATTGATCAGCGAACCGAGAGATCGACATCACTCCGCTTGCCCTTTGACTGTGCTGCTTCAGCTCTGCGGAGCTAACAAGACAAAAACAGGAAGTCATACAACTCTGATGCTTTTTACTCTGCGGCAACATCTTAACCTGAGCATGAGTCCCCGAACAACAAGTCCAGACTGGAAAAGCCATTCGTGTCAAACAACACACAGATGGCGCAATTTGATACGCTTTTCGCACTTCGCACCTGCTTTTCAGACCGTTTGAAAAGATGCAAAATGCAATTTGTCTTCGGTTGGATCAATCACACTGTGCACACTTTTGCATATCATCCTTCTAGAAAGTGCAAAATGAACAGTGCAGTCATTTTTTCTGTTTGACAGACAGAGTTGAGGGTGCGCCCATGAAGTAGACCAGTTACCAAATCGGGAGCCCAATTCTGTTTATAATATTCTGCACACGTGGACCAATATCAAACCAAGACGACACTGACAATGAAGAATAGTTCAAAACATAAGACAAGGCAGCCAAACTGTTGGAGCCGTTACCTGATGGCCGCCCTCCTTCATCCTTGGCAAAGTTTACGCGAACGGGCACCAAGCGAGCAGCCCCCTCGCTTCACCCTGCGCGCCGCTCATCCTGTTTGTCGGGTCTCAAAAGGCCTGACGGTGTCCAGATGGACTTCTTAGCTGATGATGTCACTTCTCAAGGCACATTCATCGTTTGTCTGTCGTAAATGTGCCAGCGCATACCGACTGAAGGGACGTTCGGGGTGGGCTGAGCAGGCTGCGGGGCCGTGGGCTGCAGACCGCCACTAATCCCTTGTACTTTAATGACGGCGGGCCACACCAAGTGGCGTTCAAGCTCCGGACGGGGGTGGGGGGTTGACCCAAGTCAGGAGGGGGTGAGCATGTGACCCACGCCAGGCTTACAACCCAGTCGGGGGGGAGGGGGCCTGCATTCTGCCATATGTGTGCGCACCTTCGTCTGGGGCTAAGTGGACACTTGAGGAATGTAGACATGTTTTCATCTCTGCCATAAAAAAAAAAAAAAAAAAAAAAAAGGACATGTTTGTACGCACAAGTAGTTCAGTTGTGGATCAAACTATTGACAAAAGGGAGAGATAGGCAAGCTAACAAAAATGGAGGCTCAAACAAACCTACCTACCTACCATCCATCCAACTGTCTATCCATCCATCCATCCAACCATCCATCCAACCATCCGTTCCATCCGCCCTTTCATTCAGGCCTTCCATCTACCCATCCATCCATCCATCCAACCGTCCATCCATCCATCCAACTGTCCATCCATCCGCCCGTCCATCCATCCATCCTTCCATCCACCATTACATTCCTCCGTCTATCTATCCGTCCATCTGTCCATTCATCCAACCGTCCATCCATCATTGATCCATTCCTCCGTCTATCCATCCGTCCATTCATCCAACCGTCCATACATCCATCCATACGTCCGACAATCCATCCGTCCAACCATCCACCCAACCGTCCATCCATCCATCCATCCATACGTCCGACAATCCATCCGTCCAACCATCCACCCATCCATCGAGCCATTCATCCATCCATTTGTCCGTCTATCCATCCGTCCATGTCCATTCATCCAACCATCCATCCATCCATCCAGTTTCTATACCACTTATCCCGAGTGAGTTGCACCATTTTCATTCCGTGAATAGGCAGGTTTTTATTTACAACAAGAGAATTGTTTTGGCTTCTTAGCGTGCGGTCGGATGCGGCCGCGAGCTGAACTCCTCCTCATCCCCACTCCAGGTGTTGTGCGTCCAGAAACGACAGCGATCCAACATAGTGACAATGAACGCTCACACAATGAAGCTGAGCGGGGTACTGAACATCCTTCTCTTGATAAGCACCTTTTTATGGAGGGAGGCGATAATAGAATCTTTGACCAGATAGTCTCAGCAGTCTGGCATCCAACGAGGGCCGTCCATCCACATGACCGTGACCGAGTCATGCTGACAAATTCATTTGGAACCCATGCAGGATCCAATCAGGGATATGCTTGGTATGTTTCTCTCTTATTAGATGAACCGTTCTCACAATGCACTATCTGTGTGAGTTTCACTCACAGGGGAAGCTGCATGTGACACCACACTCTCAAATGATTAGCACATGACTTGTGCACGTCGGTTGGCAGAAGGGGAGACAGTGGTCTGCATGAAACATTTCAACACAATAAAAGCCAAAAGTTAGGCTGGAAAGACACGTGGACAAAAAATATTGGTACTGGTATTCGTAATGAAGAATGAATGAATGAATGAATGAATGAATGAATGAATGAATGAATAAATAAATAAATAAAACTCACCATCAACATCAAAATAAAAATGTAATGGAAATTAACCCATGAATATTAGACAATGCTTTTGAATTGTGGTTCAACAGAATAATTAAAAAAAAAACAAAAAAAAACAGACTGGACAAAAAAATTATGGCACCCCCTAGAAAATATAATAAAAAATAAGTAATATATAAATAGAGTATAAATAATTTGACCAAACGGTTATGTTTAAATCAGGTGTGTCTTCTAATTAGCATTAGAGGTGTCTTTAAATTTATAAGCAGTCAGTCGGCCTATTTAGAGGATGATAAGAAGTCTCTGTGCTGTTTGGTGACATAGTGTGTACCAAGCCTAACTTTGGACCTGAGGAAGGTAGGAAGAAGATTAGAAAGAAAATGCAAGACAAGCGCATGAAATGTGCAGACTGTCGGACCATCTCCTGCGACTCCAGTTGCACATATTCAGAAATGAAACATCCACGGGAGTACAGGCAACCTCCTTGGACATGACCGCGGGAGGAATATTGAAAAAATAGATAATACAAATGGTAACAAACGAGCCCAGCACAGAACAACCTCCAAGGAAATCATATTGCACCGTCCGTCCCGTCGTCGTTTGAGTCCAAATGCACTTCATGGGCGACAACCAAGGAGAAAAATTGCCAAACTGGATGCTGACAATCTGCTTGTGAGAGAAAATTGCCTATGGACAGACAAACCTGAACTTTTCGGCAAGGCGCGTTTAGTTTAGTTTAGTTTAGTTTATTCATTTTTTCCTTTCGGACACATTACAGCTTACATCAATCACATCATTTATTCCCTTATTGAGGATGCTCAGTTATTATTCTGGAATTTCTTTGCTACATCTGGCACAGGATGTCTTCAAGCTGAGTATTGTACATTGACATCTCGACACTAAAACTGGTATTCCAGGGAAAATGTCAGAAAGCTTGATCTCACTTGCAGGTCAACTGGATCATGAGCCAAAACACTTCAGCTGCAAACACCAAAAATCACCAAAAGCAAAAACATGGACGATTTTAAAGTGGACTTGTATGAGCCTTGATGGAAGGAGATGAAACATGCCATCTTGGAAAAGTGGAGCAGTTTGCTCATGAAAACGGGTCAAAGTCAAATCACGTGAGCCGTAAAATGTCATACAGACAAATGACGCAAGCGATTGAGAGCACTGTTGTATCATTGGCACATTTCAAATATGCATGAAAATGTCTCTTGGAATATTCAATCCGTCTCCTGCCAAAGAGTCTGCGGCTGCACGCTGGGATGGCCAAAGTGCAAAGCGCTTTTCTAATGAGCAGATAAGCAGCTCATTTGAAGCAAGCTCATGTGAATAAAGACTCCCGAATGTCTATCTGCAAACGAGAAGCTCCACACTGAGAGGCGGGAAAGCCAGGCTTGCAATTTTCTCCTGCTTCTCATAGCTCCAGCGTGATGGAAGATGACAAACAAGGGGGCAAGTGAACGTTTTATGTTGTAAATTTTTTTCATTCACCTGGCGAATTGCTGCTGCAGGGAGACGATCTGCGCCCGGCCCAGCTCCGATTCCTCCGTCACTTCTCGGAGACGCTTCTCGCTCTCCAGACGCAGGCGGCGCTCTTCCTCCAGCTCGTGGATCAGCTTCTCTCGCTGTGCATGGAGGCACACAAACAGCCACATGTTACTTGAAAGCATCTTAACAACAGCTGATTAAAATAATGACATTTTTTGGATTGTATTATTTTTAATAAGGGTCACATTTTTGACACCGTTTGGGTATTCTAGAAGTATTTATTTATGTTTACTGATGTGCCTGTCACTTATGCCACCAAAAGTGTAGTGAATGAAGTGCTGCCTTGGAAAAGAAAAATGCTTTTATTATCGTTACAGGCGCTTGTTATCATCCCCCCCAACCCCCCAAGTCTGGGCTTCACTTCTACATGCAGTCATTGAAACCCCCTAACTCCACTGTATGGTTGTCATGGTAACAAAAGGCGCACTTTCCATTGATTCTGCAGTGTTTTCGGCAAGTTGATTTGTTGCTAATTCATTCAACTGTGCTGTATGTATGTAATTCTCTATGCTGGGGGGGAATCATGTCACACGTGTTAATAAGACACCTGGGAAAGACTTAACTGTGAAAAAAAGTTTTTTTCAAGTCAATTTGTCTACTTCAATCAATGAAGATGAATGAAGCCATCACAAAAGAAGAAGTTATGCTAGCACAAGCTAGCCTATGACATCGACTGTGCTTCACAAAAAAGATGCTAGCCTTGGGATCAACCTTTTGCTTTGCCAAAATGGAGTATTTCCATCAATTTGATCAAGGACAAAGTTGGTCTCATTCGACCATCAAACCTTTTCCCTCTATTTTTGAAGGCTCGTTGCTGTACAGTCCTTGATGGCAAACACCAGCTCCGACTTACTGTAGCTGTTGTTTTTGCTCGGAAGTAATTTTCCCTTTCTGCAAATATTGTGATACCTTCACTCCTGCCCTCTGGATGCAACTTGTTCATGATTTCACTTAGCAGTGTTTCAGGGTCTTTCCTTGAAGCATTTGCAATCGTTCTTTCATCAACTGCTGCCGTTTTCATTGATCCACTTATTCAACACCTGCTACACCTTCAGGGCTTTCAAAACGCTTGTTTGTGAAATGGCTTTTATTCATCTTTCCATGTGTACAGCAAAAAGAAAAGTCATTGGAGGCGAGCGTACACGTATTCTTGGAAAGAACCAAAAAATAACAGGTTGAGATCAAAAACATTCGACACAAACAAATCCACTCATGAAACAAACAAATTATAATATGAAAGTAAATAATGATGACATTTCATGCAAAGTTGTTGCATTGCTTCTATCAAATAAGTTCACCAAAAAAAAAAAGAAAAAAAAAAAAAAAAAAAAAAAAGTCCAACTTCATGAGAGCTTCAATCTTTGACTGACTGAGCCTTTTGTGCTCGACAAGAGCTGGAAACGCATCCCGTCGTCGTCATTTGGCTTGCTATTTGACGGAGTGGCCCCAAGTGCTAAAAACGACTTGTTAACACATCAAGTCAACTTTCTTTCACTTTTTTTTTTTTTTAATCAATCTTTTTCTCTCTCAAGACGAGTTTGAAATGAAATCTTTGTTCATGCTTTAATTGGATTCTTCTGCGGGGATGGCCTCAGCTGCCCAATGTGCGCTCTCCTCAAAATGTACTTCAAAGTCACAGACGCTGCTCTGGTGACCAGCTTCAAATCATGATCAGTCAATTCGTTCCTGCTCGGTGCAGGCCGGGGAACGAACACGTTCAACAACAGCACCGCATGGCTCTCTTGCTAACATCCTTCCAGTCATGGTCATCAAAAAAGAAAAAATGACTTAAGATCACTCGCGTCAACATTTTGAATGATTTATTGAAGTCAAATATGGACTAATTATATTCATGCATTACATGAATCATAAATGCACCACTTACATCCTGTTGTATTATCGACCCTTTGAACATCTTGTAAAGGCTTTAGCACTTACTTGTGCTGAACGCTTAAAACAATGCATCTGTATTGTCCATTTTTTTCTGATGTCAATTTAAAAGAAACAAAAAAAAAACAAACAAACACCTGGAAGATGGTTTAAGGTGGATTCATATTTTTCATTTTCATCTGTTGACTTCATTTACTTGAATTTGTGTGGCAAAGCAAAACCAGCAAATGTCATATCACAGAAATGATTGAAAATGCAAACATTTACTCTTCAACACTAGCTACACAATCAGATGCCAACCAGAGCACCAGGAGAACATCGTTGGTACCTTTGCAATCAAAAAAAAAGAAAAAAGAAAAGAAAAGAAAAGAAAAGAACTATAACATGTCAACCTATAATGGTCATAGAAATAATTTGACTTTGAATCTGAAAATTAGTGAAAATCAAGTATTGCTTTATTTTTGTGGTCGAACAGAATTACAATTATGAATAGGTTATATATGTTTTGTTATTTGTTTTGTTTTGTTTTTTCCTTTCCCTGACAAGAACTGGTCAGCTCAGAGCAGTTTGCACAAAAGCATGAGGGGGACATCTAGTGGTGGAAAAATGGAGACGCATGTAAATGGAGTGAGGAATAACACACCTACACGCACACACCCCGCACCCACACTTTTAATACTGTGGTTGTGGTGTGAAGTATTACATGATATCTTACTGAGATATGTTTGTAATATTTTGGTTCTTTTAGCAATATAGGTGGGTCAAATATTTGAAATGTCATTCAATTTTTCAAATGAAATCAATTTGGGTAACCATACAAGCGCAATAAACATCCAAAAACTATGACATAAAACATTCCACTCACAAAAGCACATTTTGTTCACGTGAAGGTATTAAAAGGCGCGAATACTAAAAGCCATTAAAAGCGGTGCAAGGTCTTGCCGTGGTTGTAAATTGGCAGTTACTACATACGGTATGTGGAGCAGCTCGAGACACCGCTGGCTGGCATCGAGGCTCCTTCTGTCAAAGGTAATCGCTGCTATAAATCGAGCTACAAAAAAAAAAAGCATAAAGTGCAACAGCAGCAACCTGGAAACAAAAAGTCCACACCTGGACCCATAATAAAACTTTCTACTTGCTGGAAATGGAATTTGAATGACAAAGCTGCTAGTAAGACCCAAAAGACAAAAGCCTTTTTCTTCATGCAGTAATTAATATGCATGCGCAGAATTGCGGCGCCTTCCTCGAGCGTTTGTTATTGTTGCTTGCCCACGCACGTGGCCCAAAGTGCACAAAAGCAGCAGCAAGCACGGGGCTGCCCACCGACTGAATCAAAGATAACAAGGCAAGATTGACGATCTTATTCCAGTAAAAGCCTTTGATGGCTTGACTTCAAGATATCATTTCAGTTGTTGAAGCGGGCAGGAGGCCGTAAAATCCAACATTAGCATATCTTCTTTACGTGCAGGACAGAAATCCACAGAAGTACATCAGGCGGACTTTGAAATGTTTAATGCCTACGTCGCTCCATGCCTTTTATTTCTTAAAGTGTTGTTTAACGGGTCGCAGTAACCATCAAACGACAGCCACAAAAATGAGTGTCACCTTGGATGAGACGTGTAATACCGGATTTTGCCTGGAGAGCCCGCCATTTTGCAAACATCAAATCTGTCTGCCAAACATCAAAGTGACTGAGGGGGGGGGAAAAAAAAAAAAAAAAAAAAAGAAGTCATTTGCAAAATGGCCTGCGGATGGCTCCCCCCCCCCCTCCCCCTCTTTTTTTTTTATCTACTGAGCAATATTTTCAATAAGCCCGATTGGGTCTTTGAAGATGAAATTTGACCTCCATCACAGACGAGGCAGCTTTCATTTTCTGGATGATCAAAATGCAGCCATCTGGAGATGAATCCATTTATCAGTACAGTGAACGTGAAGTGCTCAGAATTGAATGATGTGGATTACTGCTGCGCATCGAGAGCGAGTCTTACATTTGATTCTGCTTGTCAAATGGCTCTGCATTGCAAGGTAATGGAGCCCATTCAAGCTGAATGACTACAGGACACAACAGCAACCCCCCCCCATACATCCCACCCAGTGGCCTAAAAGATCCACGGATGGCCGTAAATTAATTAGAGAGCTACCGACTCGCATTTGGGAAAAGCGACATCAGCATTATCAGCTCGAGTGCATGAGCCTGCCCTGACAGCTCATCAATTGATAATTGATGTCCATCTGCAAGTGGACACGCTCATGCGTATGCGGGCTACAATTTTGGAGCAGCTCGATAATCTCTTCATTACGCGCATCCCCCCCGCCCGCGACTTCACCCCCTCATTCAGATTCGAATCAAAGGGCCGCCGGGAGCGGAGGCGCTCGGGCTCCTTGCTAAAGCAAACAACAGGGACGCCACAAAAGGTTCGCAGTTCATTAATAAAACATGCCAGTGGCTTATGCTGTACGTGCGTGCATGTGTGCTCATAAGTGAATTCAAATGAAGAGATACAACAGAGAGGATTTTTGGCTGCTTTGCTGGCGCATCTATACTTGAACAAACACAAATCATCATGTCATGCTTTTATTTGGCACAAAATGTGCTTTGTTTCAGCTCATTACTTTAACAAGAACAATAGTTACAAGCAAGCAAGCAAACTAACAAACAAGCAAGCAAACAGTCCCAGCTCATAGCAATTGACAATGCCACCCATTCTATGTCCGCCACTTTTAGTAGTCCAAACTTTGAATAGTTTGTTCCTTAACTCATTCACTCCCAGGTGTTTTCACTGTTTTATTGTTTTTTTGAGTGATTTGCAATGCCCACAGGATATTGTGTTCTATTGCTATAAAAACATGAAACCTACCAAAAGAAAGATTAGTCTCTTCTTTCATCAGGAAAACAAAAAAAGATATATTTTTTTTATCTGTTTCTGTTTTGCAGCAATTAGCATTAGAATATAGCCACGTTTCATCATTATTCACAAACCTGTTGAGAACACTGGGAAAAAGAGCTTGTTGCAACATGGCCTGTGCTGCTCTCTTATACTCTATTGCCACCTGCTGGCCGTTTTTTGTAATAACTCCCATTGCTTTAAGCGACCTTTTCAGGTCAGAAGCTGCATCAAAGCCTTCTGTATGCTCTAGCATTTAAAAAACAAAAACAATACAAAAAAACGTATAAATACGTTTTTGGGAGTGAATGAGTTAAAGTCTCCATGCAGCCACAGAGTTGTGTGAAGTCCTGCAGGTTGCTTGAACGAGATGTGTAGGAAGAGTTAAACAGCATTAAATAAGCATTACATAAAGTCTTAAGTAGTTAAGTCAACAATGCGCATCTCAACGCCTCTTTTGTGACTTCACTGTTGGCCTCCCGCTCCGTCATAGTAAAAATTAAAGGACGTTTGCAAACTTGGACACACAACCGGAGAGATAAACTAAAGCAAAACTTGTTTGTAGGTTGCACAATTCGGTATTCAGTTCCATGGATTTGTTTTCAAATAAGTGAATTTGAGGCTTTGTAAAGCGCTTTGGACGACGTACAGTATAACAGGAAGTCCTCGAGTTACAGACGAGTTGCGTTCCTACGCTGGTGATGTAAAGCCAAATTTCCACTTAAGTCGGATTTCACCATATAAGTCAACATTGACATCAAAATATTTTGTACAGTCATTTTAAAAAACACATTTGTGGCAGCCGGAAGATGCCAGAACCAATATTTCGTGTTTCTGCACGGACATTCATTGCTGACGGAAACTTGTGACGCGCCTGATGACGAGCCGACCTGTTGGATGGACGCCCGTTGCTGGAGGTAACAACAACAACAACAATACAACTTGAAATAACTTGAAAATGACGTGACTACTGTGGGGAATTAATGAGAAGAAGGTGTTACAAACGAGGCGCAGGCACCGTAAAGTTGAAACGTACGTTCAGCGACGTCTTTGCATTTGGCCAGTCGGGCCGGGCCCCACCAGATGGCACTATTGAGCACTATCATAATTGGTCTTCTTCATAGCTACTTTACAAAATTGTATTTTATCAAGAATAATAATATTCAAACAAATACCAGTGATGTTTGTAAGGTAATTTCATGAGAAAAATAAAAATGTAACATAAAGCCAAGTTCAATGGTGTAACGTTCAAAACAGGAAGGACTGAAATAGAGCCAGCCCCATGCGCGCATGTTGAAGTTATGAGCCATTCAAATCACAGTGCGCATGGCACAAGCTGCTCTCAATAGAAAGCCACGGGGCCACATGAACTGGGCCCATCATCCAATTAAAATATAGGACTGATGTCACGTGACGTCAAGACCCAATCAACCCGCGCTCAGTTTTGGAGGACAGCAGCCTCAGTATACGGCAGGAAGCTACACTGGTTTTCATCGGGAGCAAAAAGACTCGAGGTAATATCAAAGCAACAGTATGAATGAAATTGATTCCTTGATGACGTCATCGCTCAAAACACATCGGGCAAAACACTGCAGTGCTTAAGAAGGAAGCTTGTGGCTCAAGTGGAGGTGAGATTTTTCAAGTGAGCACCTTATACCACAGCACACTTCAATTATTTCAGCAAAACATTTCCATGTGCTGAATTTGAAGCAGCAAAAAAAATCTGGCCAATCGGTAATAAAGTGAAGCTAGAAATTGAGCTTGCTGAACAGCATTAGTGAGTTGCATTTTGATTTTGAAGTTGAACCATTCCAAAGTTTGATTCCATAGCCTTCATTTGTGTACGGCTGTGATTAAATGGTAGGCTACTTCATTTATATTGCGCTTCTTCACCGGATTGTGATCTTGAATTGAATTCCAATTGATTGTGATTTGCTGCTTGTGGATGTCAAGTGCCCATGTTGTGCCCCACTCAACTTTTCATGCCAGAGACGACACTGCGCACGTTGTTACTCGAGGACTTGATGTAAAGCGCTACAGAAGTGTGCACTACTTCTAACCAATTGGATAATATTCACTATTTTTTTCACATTTGTTGGACTACTGCATGTCCCGGAATTGCGCAAGATGATATCCCATATCAACTAGGGATTTAACGATATCCAAACATCACGATACGATTTTATCACAATGTGAAACTCATGATATGATAATTTTCACGGTATTGTGAGGAGGTTGGTGATATTTAAGAAAGGCCACAATATTGTAAAGAAAAAAAAACTAATACAAAAAGTACATATTGTGCTTCTGTACAGAACAGCAATTCATATAAACCACCTACAATAACAATAACAATATTGAGGTGCTTGTTAAAGTATGCACACATTGAGTTCCTCCACATATTGACTCAGTTCACAAGCATATTACGTTCACCTTCATCTGACAATTAGTGTAGATTTTAAACATAGAAGGGCCAAAACATCCCTAATAAAAATTTAATTGCACAAACAACTAGCCACCAGAGGGTGTGAGAACAGCACAAATGGAAATCAAACTGACTTTGAACAGATGTGTTCCTTTTAAATATCGTGAACATGATGGCGACGATATTGTGGTAGTTTTTATATCACGATATCACGATATTGCCCTTTTCGTTACATCCCTAATATCAACCAGTTGAGCAGCTAATGAGGGACAATAGGAAGTCCACATTAGACACAAACACCCCAATAACAAACAAGATGAGGTGTGTCTGAAAAGTCATGTGACTTGGGTGTGCTGTATGAGCTATGCATGGCAAACGAGAGATTAGCAAATTAGGTGATCAATCATCTAATATGGTATCGTGGGAGTGTGTAACCGAATTTCAGCTTTCTGCAACCGTTTAATTTTTTTTTCAGGCTTTGTTTTTCTTTTTCTTTTTTTTAAATATTTTTTACAGGCAAGAATTTCTGACGGAGTTTCCCCCAAGCAAACTCCAAATTTTAGATCGGTTCCGTTTGTTCAGGTTGCAGAAAGCTGAAACTTTTCCAAAACAACTGCACCCTGCCCGGGTATATGCTCAATCATACCATTGGCCATTCATCATCGCCAGGGAAGACATTTTTCCCAACATTCAGTCAGTGTCGGTGGCCGGGAACTTCCATTTACCACCTGGTTGTCAGCACTCTTCCACCAATCAGGTCAATGAGTGAGACAAGACGATCACAGAGCTGCCGCTGGACGCCGACGATAAGCCTCATGTGCAAAGGCAGCACCTGAGTCCAACACACCCCCCTCCTCAACACACAGAAAAGAAGACTGTCCTGTCCTGTCACGCATTCAGGCAACGAACAGCTGTCAGAAAGAATCGGCGAGGACTAAAGAAGCCGTGTGAGGAGTTGAACTATTTGCATCATGAGGAGATGATTTAGGCAGAAAAAAAAGGCAATTATTTGAAGAGTGTGACGATGTGTATCATTTGGACTATTAATAGGCCATTTCATACAAGTATGATTAATATTCAAACCTAGAAGAAAGCGCTTCACAGCTTTCCGAAAAGATATGGGAAAACCCGTCTCCCCACCAAGATGTGACGGAAGATGACATTTTCATCTGTTGCCTTGATTGGTCAAAACAAACGTGCAAAGATGCCGCACCGTCCAATCAGCTCCAAGTATTGCACGGCAAGTCCCGCCTTTCCCAAACGGATCTGCCGAGTGAAGTCCCAGATTGATCATGTTAAAGGAAGGCTCCTTTAATTTTACATGTATGGCTTGATCGGCAGTAAATAGTTAGTTTAGCTACGAAAAATGCATAAGAGTTGAAGAATACACCCTTATATTGATTTATTTAACTTTTCTTCAACATAGAAGTACTTCCGTGTTGGAACGCCCCCGAGTGGTGACGTAACAAGTGTGTATACTCGCTTGGCGAACAGTAGTTCACGCAGACATAACAACGAGGAGGACACAAACTGTCACTTATGCCTTTGTGTATTGCAAAATTTTGCAAGGCGTCGGCAAGGAAAAACCCGCGAGACCCCCTTAAAAAAAAACAAACAAAAAAAAAACAAAAAAAAACAACGACTTGAGTAGACAATGGTTTGTTTGCTAAGTGCTGTCAACCTCCCGAAGGACAAGCAGGCGTGCGCGCAGCGAACATTTCAGGCATGAGGACTAAGAAAATATGTTACAATTTGAGATGGGGTACGCCACACGCCTAATACTAAAGCCCAACGCAGTACCGAGTATCTTTAAAGAACCAGACGTGGGAAATAATCAAGCCGATGGAGGATCTCTGGCGGCTACTTCCGCAACTGCTAGCAACACGGAGCCTTCACTCTCACAACAGTCGGCACACATCGAGGTCTACCTACGGCCACTGAAAGATCTCGGAGAAGCGAAGCAAATTTAAAGCGAAAGGTAGGCATGTTTCGGGGGTGGGGGTGCGGGGGGGGGGGATTCGTTATTATACTGTACGGACTGTTTTATTTCATAATTCATTTGAGTGTGAACATCGTCAAGTACGGGGACGAGGACGTTATGTTTTATTAGCTCGTAAGTTGTTTATACTAAACAAACTGACCATGTTCATAATCTTATTTTAACAAAAAAATTATAGAATGTGGATTAGTGTCATTATCATGTGTCATGTGCGACGTACTACATTTGTGTTCTGTCCCGCTGTTCTTCCTGTGGTGCCTTCCACTTTCATTTGCATTTCGTTCGGATCCAAACCATTGATAACCAGCCTAGGTAACGGCGTCTCGCATTTCCTTACTTCATTCTGTCTATAAATAAACACGGTTAATACACAACCTTCTTGCAACCTTTCGTTTACATCATCGGGACGCTACGCAAAAAAAGAAAAGAAAAAAAAAACAGCTAGGGGAGGTTGGGCGCTGTAACGATGATACATTTAATTTTACTATTTTTTCTTTTTCCTGAAATAGTTCGTCAGTTCCACACGTTTTGCATTGCTCGTGCTGTGTGTCACTTTACCTGTTGGATATTGGCAGTTGAGATTGTCCGCAAGGAACCGATCCTCGAGTTCTTTCATTTCCAGACAGCACACATTCATTAACGGATTGTCCATTCCTGTGCAGCTCCCGCACCACCCCCCCGCCTGATTCACTCGTTCGTTAAAGTTTATTTTGTGCCCGAAAAGACCATCTGGCGCCACAACTTTCACATCCAAGGCAGACTTTCCTTCGGTAGGGTTATTTTGTCGTGTTGGATCGAAGCGATAAGGTTTAATCCTTCCGGGTTTGACGCTAGATGCACGGCTGCGTTGCATAGCGCTTCCATCGTGTAGCGTTTACACACTAGTGACGTAAACATCCGGGTTATTTAGTCACGTGTAACAAACATGCCGGCGTTCGATTCATTTTAACATCGGTTTAAAAGTTATTAAATGTACATAAAAAAATAATCACGTCACCAAATTAATTATTGAAAAAGTAGCAACTTTTTGCTGCTAAAAATGGATCAATAAGTAAAGTGTTCCTTTAACAACTCCCTTGAGTCCATCACAATGGGGTATATGCCACGGAAGAGGCGGGACTGTTTTTGCACATCAGTTTGTTTCCGGTTCGGTTTGCGACGTGTGGGCTGCGTCAAAAAAAAAAATTGTGCTTCCGACTTTGTGCCCCTCGGTTACGCGTTCACAACCCGGACTGGAAACAAACTGATGTGCAAAATCACGTCCCGCCTCGTCCGTGGCATATACCCCATATCAGTCTGGCTTGTCAGGTTAGTTCCATGGTACCCTGGTTCAAATCCCTGTCATGGCAGTCCTTTATTAGGAGTCTTTTTTTTTTTTTTTGCTTTATTGATTGTTTGTTATTATGTATTGCTATGTTTGGCTTTTTGGAACATGATATATTTGTTTGATTTGCTCACAAAGGAACAAATCAAATCAAATGAACTTTTAACCCGGACCAAAGCTGATCTGCCCATATGGGGCCCATTCACCAGCCCATTTCATACCCATGTGGGTTTTAGCTTGGGCCCATATGAGGCCCACCTTGAGCCCATCTGGGCTTGTCCACATGGGGCCACCATGAAATCCCTGGCCAAAATTAACTGAGACCCAGCTGGGCAGCCCAGATGGAACCCATTCACCAGCCCATATCTGTCCCACATGGGTGTTCCTTACAGGTCAGGAGCTCCAATTGAAACAACCCACACTGTAAACATGCGCACGAGAGACCTGCAGCCTGCATTTTGTGCCGCTAACGGTGTAGCATCTACACAGAGCTCGGCGGCTACTTTCTGTCTGTGACCTGCTTCCTTCTTGAGGAGAAGCATCACATGTCCTTTACTGGTTCATCTCCTCGACTTAGCAAAGGAAGACAGTGTTTGGTTGGGCAAGCATGCAAGTGGGCATTAGCACAAGTCGCTGCTGGTTTCCACTTTTCACCAACCGGCAACATTTTGACGCTTATTATCTCCTCCATGCAGCTTTTTTTCCCCCTCTCCTTTCTGGTGAGGAGCTGCGATGCCTCCCAGGAATGCCAGAACGAGAGTGCGAGGGGACTCCAACTGGGATAATCCCAATTTCAAATGGAGCTTAGTGATACCCCCCTACCAGCTTCTGTCTCAGGCAGATAACTAACTCATCCCCCTCTTGCCAACGTGTACACGCCTACAATACACATGCACAGTTCTCCAAACGAAGACATCATTTGCATGTTGTGTGCCTACTAGTGTGTGAGCTGCTCCTCTGTAGCCAATCAGATGTTTTCCTTGGCGGAGGTCAGCGTTAGTGTTATAGTACGAGGCAATGACAGATAACTGCACAAACAACTTCAGTGTTTGCACGTATAAAGCCAGCGCATGGACACTAGTGTCAATTTCGTCAATGATAACTAAACAAAAATGATTTCATCAACACACATTTTCCACCGGACCAAAACTAGACTAAAACCCTCATTAATGAACAATTACTGGTCCTAAATCAGTCTGCATTTTCAACAACTAATGAAGATGAGACGAAAATGTCCTTCACTTAATAAAAACTGGACTCAAATCGATGGACATTTTAGTTCATGAACAAAAACGAGACAAAAATGATGATTTTCTTAAATCACATTCTCTGCTAATCTGTCACTGTGACACGGTCATGTGAAACACGGTGACACGCCCCCTTTCAAATCTGCAGCTAGCAAGTGCAACATGCACAAACACACACGACAGACAGGAGGTGGATTCATGGTGAAGGTTAAAAAAAAAAAAAAAAGTCAATTATAGTTATAACGTAACATGTATCCAACAGCTAAAACATTCCAACAATAATGTTAATCCGACCGCTGACTAATGCTGGCTAACTTACTGGCACGGAGCCATAGTAGCCATTGTAATTGTGGTGTCGAGAGGAAATTTGATGTGAAATACTTTTAGATCCAAAACATTCAACACAGTCTGCTGACAAAAAAAAAATATATATAGGAGTTAAATTGATTGTCCTAACTCTAGACTAAAACTGACAGTTTTTTGTTGACTAATACTAGATGGATAAAATAATGTTTTCTTGGACTACAATAAAGGCTAAAATGCTAGTTTTATAGTCGACTAATTAAAAACGGGATGAGGTTGACTAACAATAATAAAAACTAAAAAGCATAATTGAAACTGGACTAAATTTAAAAATGGCGGATAAAATTAACAGTAATAGACACAGCGAGGTATCAAGTAAGCATTTGACTGTATATGCGCACTTTGTGCTGAAGCAAAAGCTGGAAGACAAGTGTGGGAAGATGACTCCATGCGAGTCTGCTGACATCTGTGGTCATCTTCTTTGCCAACATCATTGATATGTATGTTCACGTGTTGACTTGAACCGCAACGACAGCAACCGAACGCTAAGGCGCCTTTGAAGAATAGGAGCCGATATGCTGACCTTCTTGAGCAGGAGATGGAAAAAACAAAAACATCTGCCTCAGCCAGAGGCTCATACATCACCATGCTACAATCGGCGAATTTTGCTTTAGTAAATGTGAGGCCGGCTGCCGTCTGGGCCATCAGCTGAACTCTTTTTGAATCACACGGCTTGAGGTTTCACCTCGTGACGGCAGGGACGCCTCGCCCAGCATTATGATGTCTGTCTGAAATCTTTTTTTAGATCATTTCATTTCAATAATTGTCTACTAAAGCAATTGCTGAGCTGGCGCCATGTGACTGACTAATGTGTGCGTGTTGCAAAGCTTGCAGACAAGCTGCATGGTTACTTTCTTTACCATTGTTCCTTCACTCTTGCTCCGCACTTCCCTCTGCAGGCGAGCCACGGCCAGCTTTTCCCTGTACAAGAAAAGAGAGAAAAATGGGCAAAAATAAGCAATGTGATATGATGACCCACCTGATTAAAAATCTTAAAATTTCCTCCTGAAGTCATTGAGATTGATTTCAATTATGGAGGTCAACATGGATGATTGGAATCAGCAACTACGCCGTCCTTGCATCTTGAACACACTGTGAAGATGCATTTGTGCAAATCAACCTTTTAAATCTATCAAAACCGAATTAGTCGGATGAAACACAGAGCAGGGCATGGCCTTGCCAATCTTTCCTTCGCTATTATTAAGCCTCCAGCAAGTGAAAAAGCCTTAACAAAGATTTGGAGTGCGTGGACTCAAGCCGTCCCCCATGTGAGGCCATTCCGGATTGTTCATGGAATCAAATCTTGGAACACACGCACGTCATCAAATGTTATGTTTTTTAGGGCCTCTCCAGAAGGCTGACATGTTGTCAAACATTTTTGTCATTTGGCTGTTAATCAGCTTGGCTGACGTGAAAGGGGGGGGGGGGGGGTTGTTCCTTATAACGTGGGAACAAAAACAATTCCTTTTGTGAATGCATTTTTACATGGAGCTTGTTCAGCCTACACCCAAAAAGGAAAAAAAAGAATCCCAAACTCACACCTCGTTATTCTCAACATGACATCACACTTGCTGAGCCGCCTGCTTACCTGTTCAGGCAGAAACAGCTGGTGATTAAGAATCGACTTGCGGCTGATGAATGAAAAGTCCGTCTGGACTGAAACAATGGCGCTCCTTCGAACAACTCCAGACGGGTTGGAGCAGAGGCGGGCGGCGTTGTGAAACAAGCCGCAGTCAGGTGGTGACTAACCAAGCAAGTCTTGTGTTTGTTTGGGTGTGGCTCATATCTTAAGGGAACACAAGACTTGCGAAAAACTAACCAGCTATTCTGTGAAATGGTTCATTTCAACTCTTACCTGAAAAAAAAAATTGCCAATTTATGTATGTATTTATTTATTATGATTTTATAGCACTTTTTATGAATATTTTTGCGGTAAGTACTGTATCGGCCATTTTGGACAGTCACGTTATCGTGACATATTGCATGCGTCTTACAGCAAAGAAACACTTCCTCAAAAGCAGTACAGCCACGGACGACTCGCCAAAGATTTGTTTCCAACCGAAAGCCGGATAAAACTGGTTGCCGGCGAGTGGAAGTGGACGGTAAACATCCGGGTGACTTGTAGTACTCTGCTAGGCTAAACTACATGTCGTGTGCTAAGCACGCTTTAGCCCACATTAGGAGCGGCCACAACCTCCACACGGAATGACATGAAACCGGACGTGTTGAGTATTTGACTCTGAACAGAATTGGCGCAGTATTTGAGATCGAAGACGATCTTTTTCTTGCCAATTACGTCAGCAAACTCCCACTGAAATAAGCGAAGACGACTTCCGGTTACGCACGGGTTATGTCATCACCATCACATGACCAGGAACATGGCGTCCCTCAGAGTGCATTCGAAATTTGATATTTAATCGGTTTAAAATAAAATTCAGGGAATAAGAGGCCAGAGATATTTGCAATTTTATTATTTCTACACAATGCCTAATCCAGTGATGAAAAATGATTAATAAGTGGTGTATCGCTTTAAGGCAGCGCCACCTGAAAAAAACCATAGCACCATATTCATCAACAATGTACGAACATAGAAAGTATTCATCATCAAGGCCAAGTCCTAGGTTTCATTAAAAAAAAAAAAAAAAAATAGTATTATTGCAAGATGCTGTAAGATTATACACAACTTCAAGATCATCAACGCTGCACATACATTTAGGAAAATTATTCTATTAAGGCACTTAATGAAATGTTTGCTTTCATAAATGTTTACCATTCTTAAAGATCAAAATGTAAATGTGAAATACAACTGAACTGCACTGTGCTGTATTAAAACAAAGTAAATAACATGAACAGAGAGCTAAAAAATTGACTAATATGTTTGATTGTATTTGATGTATTCATTGTGCTGTATTTCTATTTGATTAGGTTTATTGATGGAGGTGTTGCATGGCCACTCATGAAAGAGGAGAGTATGATGAGTTGCACAATGATTTCCTGCTACTGCTCTCATTTTCCAGCACCTCGAGGGTTGGTGGGGGCGGGCGTTAAGTCATTTCAACAGTCTTGCACTTTTTGTTTTGTTACAACAAGCTGGCTCTGGCATCGGGCCACCATCTTGTCTTCCCTTTCAGTCTTTCCTCACATAAGCCAAGTCCGTCCTGGGAAAAGCACCAACACACTTCAGCCATTTGGAATTTCAGTTTAAGAATGCTTCCTTCGACACGCTGATGTGGAATTGCTCAAATGCAGCTCATGTCAAATTGTTTGATTAATCCAGGCATAAAACACAAAAATATGGAGCCTCAAGCTTCAGTAGTACATTATAGACGAGTTCTTGAATAGGAGGAGTTTGGAAGTAGTAATCTTTGATTTTCTAAAAACAAAAATTTTATTTGATTTTTTTATTTTTTCCTAATTTAGAGGGAAGTAGGTCTGCTAAGGTTATTATTATTTGCCATCTGCTATTGGCATTGTTATCTTGTTCAAAAATTAACCATGGAATAAACATTGCAAATCCAGCTAATAAATGTTTCAAAAAAATCATGTATCATGTCGCCATATTGGACTTTGAAGTGCTTTGTGGAGGTTTGCAAATGTTTCTATCACTGTCACCAGTTTGCCGTTCACGAGAGCAAACGTGCACAACGTGCGCTGATGTCATCGCTTCTTTGCAGAACGAGGCTGACAGGTCAAGCATCGCATGACATATGGAGTATATCATAAGATTTGAAAGTAAGTGAGATATAGTTTGAAATGTAGAATATGCTCCCGATATTGTGACAGAGTTTGCAAGTGACCTGACGATGTCAGTCTGAGGGCTGTTTGCATTTATGTATGTGTGACGCGCACGCAATCCTGTGGCCCACATTGAGTGAAGTGCTGCCTACTCACTGGCTGCGTTTCAGCATCGCTCATCCCCATCCTTAATCGGCCATCGACCGTTTACATAACTGTCCTATCCGTTCCAAAATCCTCTCGTGCCCTGGCAGCCCTCGCAGTATGAAAATCAATTTGTTTAACATTTTCTAATCAGTTGCTTCTTCCTTTATCAATCAATAACATGCTTGTAACACAACCTCAGCACACTATCCAATCACATCTGACGGTTTCCAGGAGCTGAGCACAGACAGCATCAAACCCTCTCATCTGTTTCAAATGTGTAAGAGGTTGACGCGTGTGAGCGCTCGATTGGATCAGGCTGGTGGAAATCGTCGGAAGACTCCCCCACCTTGGACGGGGGTTCAGCCACAGCTGAAGACCTCATGCAGACGTCGAGCGTGCTGGACGGCGGCGGAGAAACAAACACGAGCAACATGTCGTCAGTGTGCACACCCGTGCGGCTGATAAAGCACACGCACACACTCACAGTAGCACACCATCAATTATTGACATGCCGGTGAAATGTGATCGGCACACGAAGAAGCTAGTTGTGACTGTATTTTATTCTGCACAGCAACGCAATCTGTATCATCAGTGGGGCAGCCAATGGCAAAGTAGACCACGCTCTTGATCTCATGTTGCGCTGCGTGGAGTCACGCGTGACTCCATCATCAGCATCATCAACGGAGCTCACAACTGTTTCCAATCTGTGCTTGCTTGACACTGGTCAATTGATGTCAAAACTGTCCATAAAAGCGCAGATAACTTGAAACATGTTCGGACCAAGCAGTTCCGTTCACTTCAGCTCACCACGGAACAGACTTACATGGTCAACCCTGATATCATTTCCATTACGAAAAACTTGCCAATTCATATGTAGGCACAATGCTTGACTGGCATGGAAGTGAAAGTTAAACAAATCAAGTTATCAAAAAGTCATTTAGTCTTTAAAAACACACACACAAAAAAGCTTAATTGAATCATACTCATTGTTTTTCATTGATGGATTAGAAGAAATGGGCTGGTCTCCTCCCACATTCCGAAGACATGCATAGCAGGTTAATTGGGCCCTCCAAATTGTCCCTAGGTGTAATTGTGAGTGTGGATGGTTGTTTGTCTCTGTGTACCCTGCGATTGGCTGGCAACCAGTTATGGGTGTACCCCACCTACTGCCCAAAACCAGCTGGGAAAGACTCCAGCACCCCCGCGACCCTTGTGAGGAGCAAGCGGTTAAGAAAATGGACGGACGGATGGACGGACTGACGGACGGATGGATGGTTTAGGAGAAATGTTTTGTGTATGCTCTTAATAAACCCTTGGAAATGATTTTTTAAAGGGATACTTTGAGCCATTTTCAACAGTAAGAAGATAATATTTTGCCTATAATTCATGTGACAACTTCATTAATTTTCATGAACAATTAATATTTTAAAAACAAATGTTGCAACTTGTTGTGGACTGAAGATGACAACACCTGTGCTCAGTTAACAGGTAACGACCAATAATGGCTCAGTTTGAGCAGGTGAGCCATGATTGGTCATTTCCTATTTCCTCAGCACAGGTGATGTCATCTTCAGTCGACAGCACGTTGGGAAAATGTGCTTTTAAATGTGTTAAATTGTACATGAAAAAGAAAGAAATGAACTGTGGACAAAATCTGAACTTTTGACTGCTGAAAATGGCCCAATGAGTCAAGTATCCGTTTAAGATCAAAGAATTGGCTGTGCTTGTGTCAAAGCCCAACATGGGAATGTCGGCGTCCACACCCAGATGGGATCAAACAGAAAGACATTTCAAGCAGCGCAAAGCACAGACAGACATTTCTGCAAGACTTCTCGTGAGCTGCAAGGAATGCGCTGGTCAAGCATGGCTTATTCCACCCCCCCCCAAAAAAAATGTTTTCCTACACTGAATGCAGGGCCCGACCTCCATTGTTTCCATGTCATGGACGCATTCTTGATCAGATGGAATGAAATGCCGCGGATGAGTACTTGCCCATCTGTCGGACTCACCGGGCCCAAGGAGAGGACCTGCAAGATGCCAACGCATCGTCTAAACTCGACTAGAATCTCCAAATGTCAAACAAGGCAGTGAAGTGAAAGTGAGCAAGGAGGAGATGAGATGAAAAATAATTAAAGATTTCAAAGACAACAAACTACCTTCCAGACACGCCTCGTGACACACAAACATTCCTGGCCTTGAGCTCGTGCGTCTTTCATCTTTTTCTGATGATCATTATCTCACTGGTGTCACACGCTTGCCTCTGGGCTATTTCAGATTAACAAGCCCAGGCTACTGTTGGCCGCGCTGAGGCACAACTAATAAATCAACTTTTAAAGGTAGATTCAAAAACACAATCAAACAAACACGCATGGAGCAAGATCACTGATATCGTCAAAATACATTTAGTGAGCTTGCCCTGTCATAAATATAGCCACCAGGGACACATTGTTAAAATGCGTTATTTACTCGCTTGCCTGACTTGACACTTGACAGGAAGTTGGAAGACGAACAAGCAAACAACTCTCAGTGCTACTGTCTACTCACAAACCCTCACGAACCTTTGGCAACATGCCAGTTTTTTTTTGTTTTTTTTTGTCACTTTGCAGTTGGGCAAAGCCGAGCTTTTGTCTGAGGGAACATTTATAAACTCACGATAATGCTCACTGTGTGCACTGTAATAGACCTTAGCGTAAAGCACGCCTGCATAACCAAGTAAACCAATCAAGACGCAAGACATGTCTGCGAAGGCAGGTGCGTTTTGCTGCAGACAAACAAAAGCAATCCCGCTCCCGGTGGTGCATTGCGTGGTTGTCCAAAGCCAAGGAAAAAAAAAAAAATCGATAAAATGGTTAAACGCTGTAGTCACGGCTTGTGTAAGAGTGATAGCCGTTATCCCGACCGACTCACTGCGGTACTCACGGCTTGCGGAAAGGGAGACACAAGAGAGACACTGTCCTCTTTATTCCCTTCCCTAAATCCTCACACAACTATGAACAATGTCATCAGACTTTGTGGAAGACCACACACGGCCAGTCAAATCCCTCCAAAATGAGCAGAAACGACTACGTCTGCATGAAGGTAATGTTCACCATTGTTGTTATTAGCCAAAGGCTAACGATAACTCCGGGTAGCTAACCGTCCACATGAACATTTGTTGACTTACTATCTACTATAAACGCCAACAAAACATTGAAACTCTGAGGTCATATCAATTCATTCTTACCCTGCTTGACAGGAATAATATCCAAAAACTTGGGTTTTGCCGACAATCGGTCGAAGTGAGTGGAGCGACTTGGTCTCTTTCTGACTTCTACAGCAGCAGACAGTGATGTGTATTTACTTTGTTTTGGGGCAAATTTGCATGGCGAGGGTGTGAAGATACCATTCGCTAAATAAATAAAAGCCCCCTTGCTTGCTTGGAAGAGAAATATCGGCGTCCTGAAAATACTTGAGCAAGAAATCACAAGGAAGTTTGACAACTTTGCCATTACAGCGCATGCTGTTTCGCTCATTTTGCCCGAACAACGTCGGAGGGAGCTGCTCGTCGCATAATGTGGGCGGGGAAGGGGGTGCCACACTAAGATCACTTGACACTTTGCATGCATTGTTCTACGTGACAGGCTGTCTTGGCACAACGCAACTGGGACTCAAATTTACTGAAATGTTCTGCTGATTTATGGAGAGCAAGCAGTGGCTCTACGATGTTTTAACGTTAGCCGTTTTCTGAGCGTCCCCTTCAAACCCTTTACAATGGTGGACAAATGGCTTCACATACAGTAGGAACGTGTAAACAAGATCACTTGAGCTAAGAGTCTGCTCTCTAAAACTTCTCCGGAGGGATAAATTGGCATAGCAGCCTCACATTGGACTTCTGGCATGCCAGCAGTGAAGTCATCCGAGGGCTTTTACTCGTAAGAATTCACTCTCAGCAAAGACAAAAGGCAAAATAATTGAAAGCGAGCAGAAGAGATGTTTGGAAAAAGCCCAACACGTGAGCTTCTCCAGCTGCGCCGACACCTCCAGCAGCCGGACGCCAGCCTGCATGTTTCTAAAACTATTATCTGCTGATTTATAACCCAGATAGTCCGGACGGAGCTCAAGTTTGTTGACATTCCCTGCTCCTGCGCAGCCGTATATACACGACCCCTCCTTTTTCAGCAGCTAACTCCTGTAAATGTTTCACCGTGACAACTTTGCAAATGTGAAACTGTATCTTTGCTGGCTTTGTTTCAAAACATTGTCAGATACATGGGATTGTGTTGCTCTAGGTTACAATGTGGGATGACCAGTTTTGGAGCTAAAACAGTCCTAGGCATCATCATGAGATTTATCAACAATTGAGACTTGTGTTGCATAGTAGACTGTTCACATGCTTGCCTGGACAAAGATGTGTCTACAGAAATATAACAAAAACAAAAATCTAACGGTATGCAATAGGCCGTTGAATGAAAGCAAATAAAAGATTTGTATTGTTCATATGGTGTGTGTGGCCCGTTCAACTTAACGATGCTTTCTGGCTGAGCTAAACCAGCAAGAAGCACATTTTCCCAATTTTGATTAACCTTCAATATGCTGTGCCGCCGGTGGGAATCATGTGGGAAAGTTGTCTGGAAGGAGGACACCCCCACTTCCAAACCCTTGTCGATGAAAGAAGGGGGAGACACTTCCATGCAGAGGCCCACTCCACAAGCCATTAAACATGGGGGAACATTCCTCAATAATTCATTTTGACCCGAGCCCAACACGCTAGTCAAGGGTCAATGAATACAGAGAGTTACATGCAGGCAGGGACGTGGGGCCAAATGTGCGAGGGAGGTTGGGGGTGAGGCCGTAAAAATTGAATTTAGAGCACTGGATGTCAACGTGACAAAAAGGAAATGCAAAAGCAGTCGGTGGGATCTTCATGCTGATGTGTCCTCTCACCAAGCATGGAATATTTATTCGGGGTCAACCAAACAGTCCCAGTGCTCATGCTTTAATCCTCCTTGTTGAACTGGCTTGAAAAAAAGTGACTTTTTTTAGCTATGCAAACGCGTAAAAATCTAAATGTCTGGGAAAATATTTGAAGCATGGCCCCAATGGAGAAAATGACAGTTTGAATACAAGCAAATGAAATCCCTCCAGCACTTGCCAATCCTCTTATCCAGTAATCCCCAGGTTGGTTTCACATGCAGGCAAACTCAAACTGTGGCAACACATCTGGCAGGGTCACAAGTTGACAGATTGCCCATCTTTCCCTTTAAAAGGACAAATGGGAACAAATGCAGACAAAACATTTGACGGTGCCGTCCAACTTGAGTGGCAGAACAGCAAATTGCCTTCTCCTCTTGATGGGTGGCATTCAAGCAATGACTTCATGGAAGAATCCATGTTTTGCTGTCAAAGTTGGACAGCACTGATTCCCATGGCAGGAAAAACTTTTTTTTTTTTTTCTGGCATTTTGTCAAAACCAACAAGAGTGATAGTTCTCGTACTCTCTCATGCCTCGCTATCATCTGCTCGGATGGTTCTGTTTTTAGAGATAACAAAATAAGCTAACATATCCGTTTATAGTACAGCAGCCTGACCACTGACCACATACATGTCTGTGATCTTCAAATAGGGCTGGATGACCGATTGGAGCAAAACTTTGGAAGAGCCAAAAACAAAAGTGAAAGATGGAGATGGTATATGACAGGATCGAGATTCACATACTCATACCAACACCGGTCGAGACACCGAGTGTTTAGCGGGCCGCCAAGAAAGTCTTAATCTGTTTCAGCGAGTGTGAGGGGACAAAAGCAGAGGGGGGCAACATTCCTGCGTTTATAAATCCCCTGCAACGCTATCGTCTTCATGACAGTGATCCATTTCCTACTGCTACACATCACAGTCAACGTGGCTCATGTCACATTCTGTTGCCACTAGCAACAGGACACGCAATTCTCCCGGTCCACTCGCACCCCCCTCACTGGTTTGCCCAACTCAGGATCTGAGATTGTTACTTGCGCATGACAGCTGGGGGTTACGCTGCAAATATTCATTCAGTCAAGCGTGGACCACAAATCTCAAAAGATGGAATCTGGCTCCGTCTTACCCTGGTGCAGGCGATGCAGCATTCTGGTGCAGTCACGGGACACTCATGGTAATCCACCGACACGTTCGTCTCCCACTCTGCAACTGGCACCCGCTGATGGTATTAAGCAAGTTTACATCCACAACTTGTCACAGCTCGCTCGGGTACCGACTGGACTGAACCCCGGCTGCCTCCCCGTCTCCGTGATCCCCCTTGGTACTCGGTCTCCCCGTCTTCAGCTCTTTCAGTGCATCGACGCTCCTCCCGAGTCCCGGCTCTGCTTCCCTCCCTCTCCTCGCTCTACATGCGCTCTGCCGCTCAGCTGTGGTCTCTTTCACATCAACACACAGCAGCGCAGTGAGCCTGCCCCCCTGAACGCCCGCCCCCGGGCTTGATCTCGCCTCAATAGTCCATCTCCGCTTCTGCCTCTCCCTTAACCTAGTCTCTCCTCCGAGCAAGACACCGAACATGTGTTGACTGCTGAATCTCTGAAGGTTGTGCCTTCAAGCAGGGGGCGAGCCAAGTGTGGGTTTGCATGGAGGAGGAGGTGGATTTATTTATTCATTTTTCTTTTTTATGGGGGGGGGGGGGTGCATTGTGTGTGTGTGTGTGGGGGGGGGGTTAGAATAAGCAAGCTGGCTCATGTATGTGAAGGGTTTAAAACTAATTGTGTTGCCTTCAGTTTTCAGAATAAGTAGTCAAGGCAACATATGAATTACCTGTGTATAAATCATATCAAACATTTGGAACTAAAACCTGAATGATTATCCATTATGTCAAGTCACAAGAATGGAAATTTGACGAGAAACACTGGGTGAAGCAAAGTCAAGCTGATTGAGGGAGTGAAGGTGAAAGGCAGAGTGGGAAAAGAAGGTCTGCCGGGACGGGTCTGAGCTCTCGCCCATCTGCTGCAATCAGAATCAGTCTCAGCTGAGCGGCTGTGACAAACTGCAGCCGCAACCGGGCCTGTGAGCAACAACCCAGAGAGATGGGATGCAGGGGGAGGAAGAGGTTGAGGAAAAAGAGGAATGGGGGGGGGGTTTCTTTTGTCTGCTTCCCATTGGGACCAGTATGAAGGGAGGCGGGCACGGGAGGGGAGAAAGGAGGAATTAAAAGGGTCCCGTTGACAGAAGTGGACAGTTAAAGAGGGAGAAGAAAGGGAGCCGTCTGACTTGGAGTCTAGGCCATCGCTGCTACTTGCCCCCCCCCAAACGCCCCCACATTTGCTGTCACTAATGTGCTGAAAGAACAATGACACCAACCATGTGAGGAAATTAGCCTGCAGGAGGAAAGACGATTATGGAGACAGGCAAGGGTGGGGGCAGGATGAAGAATTGGGAAAGACACTCCACATTATTTGGACTCTGTTGTCTCATTCATCATCATCAAAATCACAACGATTCATGATGGCTGGTGATGGGGCATTATGCCTTGAGATAATCGTGTTTAACATGAGCACAGGTGTCTCGCAGGCTAATCTGAATACGGAGCCAGCGTGATTTGATTGTCAGAGGAGGTGGCTGCCAATTAGATGTCGTTGTCCCATTTGGGTAAAAAAGACAAATGGTGGAGTGAGTCAGCATGAACACGTAATCAAAAAATATCGGCTTCCGTGCAAATTAGATCAGCAGCAAGCGACCACTGACTGAGCGATGGGTTTCCTTTTGCTGTGTATTGACGTCCTACATGTGCCCGTTGTCCTCAATTTAGGAAATGTGACACAGTTGTTTAGCTGAGCTTTCTGTATGTAATTACAAGTTGAAACGTACAATAATGAGTGTCTCTCCTGTGCCATATGAGTGCATGCAAAATGCTTCCGCTGTGGCATGGCTAGCTGTGCTGTTAATGGTGTCAGTGAAAAATTCCGCTGTTTGGAAACACTTGGCTTCCCATGCAGCCAGTCTGGCTCCGCTGGTGTCACATGTACACATAGACACGCTAAGTTCGCATTCCACAGGGAGCAAAGGGAAGTGTGCTGGGAACGTCGCTGGAGATCGATACGGGTACGAGTGACCGGCTGTTGGAATGCAAGTGCATTGGAGCACGACCTCCTTTGACTGACAGCATTTTATTTTCAAAATTGGGATTTGAGACTCATTTTCACAAATGAGCTCAATTTGTGAAAAGTGCAAGCAAAATGACTTGCACTGGTTACATTTCACCTTTTGTAGCATTGGACTCACTAGTTTTTTTTTCTATTTATGGACAGATGGATAATTGATACTTTTATGTTACAATGGGATGTAAGGAGTGAGCAGAGAAAGCACCATTTGAAAAATACTGTCAAATGTAGTTAGTCTTGCTTGTTTATGGATGATGTGGGCATTCGACAAGCCCCTTTTATTTTAAGATACTGCCTATGGTCTCATGACTATGAGATCTGATGTTACTGTAAACATGTATTCTTTTGTGGTGTGTGTTTATATTTCTACAAAAGTTTCTATCCGTCCTGGGTAAACTAGCATTCATACTGTATTGTTTTCTATAATACACTTCACCATAATGCAGAACCAGTCTAGACGGTCTAGACTTGGAGCGTGAGAATGAATCTCTGGTTTATAGACTCATTGCATTTTTTTTTCCTTTATCGTAGCATCCTTTTTGTTGAGCGTCACCTAGCGTACATATCCTCTTTTTGAATAACCTCTTTAGTGAGGTATGTTTTTTTGCCATTTTAACTGTGTGTTTATCTTTTGGGCTTACTGAAGCAAGAAGAACCAGAGAACTGCCAGTCGGCGGATGTGCTGCATGAAAGGAAATGAAAATATAGTGGCATGTCTATCTTCTTTTATCTGTGGCCTGGCACCAAAAGATCTACAGGCCCGGTGGTTGGAGGCCCTGCTAATATACCCGCAGTTCAACATGATTGTGTGAATGCACTGTATGGCCATCAGTGGACTCGCCAGAGCCATCAGCCACACATTCCCTCTCTGCTGTGTTTTGATCACAGATGAGTAACCAGAGGCAGACGGGGGACGCCAGCATGCGTCACTGTACGCGACTTGTCCATTCCGAGGTTCGGTACGTGTGTGTTCCAAGGCAGACTGCTGAGAAGACAGTTAGCAATGCTTCATAATGTGACGGGAAAGCACGTGTGGTTTGCATTCAGCAGATATTTGCGTGTCAACATGGCGGCTCTTTCATTTCCTGCAGCGATACGTGCAAAGGAAATTCCGGAATGCAGACAGAGAGCCTGTTTGTTTACCCAACACAAACCCACTCACATCTGTGAGTGGCCAGACAGATGCAAATCACAAGACGCATCCCACGAGTGTCTATTTGAAATTGTACGTGGTGAGACGAGCGTGTAATAGGACAAAAACATTACCCGTCATTTAAAATTAAGCTTGAGTGGGTGGGGTAGGCTGCGTGCGGCGCGATGCCAGTCTGACCAGACATCATAAGCACACACTCATTTCCTCCCTGAAGACAGGAAATGCTGAAAGTGTTGCATAAGAACAATTAACTCTGATTGAGTTCATCTGTAATTAATCTTGGGTGTTTCCAGTTACCATAAAACAAAATGTTCGTGCTAGATGTCATCTTGTGCAAAATATTGAAATACATCAAAAGTTGAACTGAATCACCCGACAAGCCTCTATGTGGGATTGTTTTGGATTTGACACATTTTCCCGCCTTCCTGTTTCCTCTGGAATGTTTTCAAAAGACCTCCAAACTTTAGGTGAGGATCATGGAAACCACCTCCTATCAGCACAGACCACACAAAGACTACATAATAATAAAAATAACACCCACCTCTATTATGGGTCTTCATCTTTGCATGGAGGATGTTTTGACAAGAAACGCTCGGAAGCACTGACAGGCATCGGTCCAAATAACGTCACGCTATCGTGAGCACCAAAGGGGACATTGCACACTCTCCTGGTGCTGTACTGATAAACCCAATTTCATTACAGAGTGGAGAAGGGCTCAAACCGCATGCGGAAGCAATATTCATTTACATATCTGTGCTTCTCAAGGACAACAGAAGAAGATAAATATGTGCCGAGAAAAACAACATCATAGCTTTTTGCTTAACCTTACCCGTGTCATAAGCTGAATAAGTGTGGACTGGCATTACCATACTACCGCATAAGTACACGAACTCTCATTCACTCAACCTTGACGGTAAAAGGGTTCATTAAACTACTAGATTAAGCTACTATCAAACTGATGCATGCATTTAGGCAGAGACAAGGTGAAAACGCCACAGTCTTTCAGATAGCGCTATCTGAAACAACATGAGCTTCATCCACCAACATTCCAGCAATACTGGAAGGTTCTGACAAAGGATTTGCAGATAAAGGTTATTTGAGATGTTTTTAACCTACAAAATGACTTGTAATGGCACATCAACAAAATCCTACGAAGTAAGGCCGTTTCCCAGCTCGGAGCTCCTGCCATGTTGAACATGCATGCTACTTCAAGGACATTTTCTTCAGATGGCGTACCTTAGCAGGTTATTCTCTGAAGTATGTTTATAACTTGAACAAGTGGTTTGTGCAAACAGCAACAAAGTATTTACTCATTACCCACAATCTTTTAGATTAGCACCCATCTGATCAACCTCTACTTTCTAGCTGGATAACCTCAGAAGAGCAAATGCAGCAGAGGTCATTAAGAATGTTGTTTAAGCTAGGGTTTCTCCACTGTCCTTTGACAGGTGTGTGAATTGTGAAGGTCAGCTCCAACAAGCAGATGCCTCCCTTTGTTCTAATGCTTCTGCAAACACCAACACGAGTAGGAAAATCACTTGTGTAAAAAGGTGCTTGCACAAAGCATGACACTGAAGCTTGTCTGTAAGATCAAGTAGACTCGCCTTGGTCCACCAAGCATAATGAATGTCTTCCTTGTAAACACATTTTATCTCATTTTGTCTCATAATAAACAAACAGTCTTGTTGTGGAAAAAACAAAAACACAAAAACCGCAGATGTTAAAAACGGACAAATCCTGAAATTACGCCGTCGTAAATGTTAAAAATGGACAAATCCTGAGTTCTGCCATCTCATTTTGACACTGTACAGTGAAGCTTTGTCTCGTCTTGTCAGCAATGTCCTCACATTCAGTCGATAAGTGCAGGGAGGCATGTCCCCATCCAGCCGTGGATGCTGAGAAATCAACAGATGCTTCTGTTGATGAATGAATACGTTTGCCCCTCATCATTTTTCACAGGAATATTGAAAACTCTTGCTTGATTCTACAATTGTGTGCTGACAGAGCTATAAATAATCAAATCAATGATAATCGTTAAAAAAGAAGTCATAATTGTCCTATCGGTGTACTCCACCAGTGTGAAAGTACCCCATAATATGGTACAATGAATGACATGAATGCACCAGGTCACTGGGTCACCAAGTAGCGGACGGAGGAATGTAAGGACCTGATGGATTGATGGGCCCATCGAGGTCCAGAGGGAGATGTCGACTACCCCACAACGTGCTGCCTAATGAGGGGATTGGTGTTGCTCTTTTTTTTCCACAAGTGTGCTATGTTGCAAAAGCCTTGTAGAGTTGATGCAGATACTGACTTTAAACACCGAAGCGGTATGGAGCTTTAAAGCTGCCTGGTCATGCGGTGTCTCTATAAAACAAGCAATCATGATTCATTTCATAAAGATAACTGACATATCAAGATACAGCGTGAAAATCTAACTACGTGCAACTTATTGACAAGTTATTTCAGGAAAATATGGGATCAAATTTGAGTGCAAATGAAAGCAGCCACAAAGTTCATGGCCTCCTTAGGAACATACATCAGGACCCTGCGAGGACAGTGTGGCCATGCTAAGAGGCTATCGGGTCACTGACGATGACTCTCTTGTGTCTAAATAGGGGTGCAGTTGACTTGGACAGAAGGGTCATTCCTTTATGCGTCCCTTTTCTTTATTAAGGGCTGGCCTTGCCTAGTAAAGAGGCTGGCCAGTGGTCATCACTCCCGCCCCACTACCCCCCTCCATCCAGCCATCCTGAGATCCCTCACCCCCAGTCCCTCTCTGCCCACTCAGGGGGAAAATTACTTTGAGCCGGGGGAATATAGCTCCATTGAGATGGAGAGAAGGTTCTTTCATAAGAAGGTGAAGATTAAAAAAAATGTCTCATGTCTTTGGAAGGATGGTCTAGAAGTACAGAGGTGACAAGGTCATTAGGTTGGCATCTCCATCAGTGCTGTGACCCCATTGTCCTGGAAAATCCTTTCCATGAGAAATGCCCCCAGCCAAGCCCACACTTGGCCCAGAGTTTAACTCCCCCAGCCATTGTTGCCGGACACAAAAAAACATCTTTTAGAGAGAGATATGCCACAAAGCTGGTCTCGGGCTCAAAAGCAAACAACATTGTTCTGCTGCCTCTGACTGGAAATGGATTGCTGGCAGCTGCTCATACCGCTCGTCCCTAAAGCATCTGCCCCAAAGTTTTAAGAAAGTCTTACCTCCGAATGTTGCGGCGCTCCACCTCAAGCTGTTTGAGCAGCTCATCAATGCACTGGTTGGAGTCCATGTATTCCTGTCATGAGGAGATGAGTACAGTAAGCAATTTTAACTGGGATAATTGAAGACAGTGCATTATCCAATAGTTGGAATGCGTGTGGATGGTTGGTTGTCTATAAATGCCCTGAAATTGGCTGTCAACCAGCCTAGGGTGTACCCTTCCACTTGCCCAAAGTCAAACATAGTTGAATGTAAATATACCGTTGATTCAAATATTAAGTCGCCAATTGAACAAGACCACCAGATTTTTTTTTTTTTTTCAGCTATGTTTGCTCAAGCAGACAAAATAACTGTCTGAGCTCAAAAGTCTTACTGCCATTAGCAACACAATCCCATAATGATTTATGGGATCCTTCTTTGCGAAAGTCCTATGTGAAGGGAAATATTTGCAGGCTACATCAAACACAAAGTTAGGCTGCCTGAGTCAATGTTGTCATCAGGCAGCCTGCTCCTAATGACAGAGCAGCAGAACACTTCTCAGCAAACATGCAGGAATGCCTGGAATGCCGAGTGCTTGTTGGTATTTAAAGAGAAGATTTAAAAGCCCTGCTCATGTCGAGCAATGCGTTATATCCTCAGCATGACTTTAATTTGGACAGCTTTAACAGCACGAGAGAACTACACCAGTCACACCAAAACTAGTTCCTCACAGATCTGGTCTTGCGCAAACTGGATCTCAACCATGTTTCTTGGAAGCATGTAGAGGGACAATTTAGTTCTGCAGTTTAACATGACTTTAAAAAAAAAAAAAAAAAAAACGGCCTCAGTTTTCACCTCTACAAAAAAAGTGCATTGAATACTTAGTCAAAAACGTGTTTGTCTGTGTGTGTGTTATCAGTTTTGTATATTTTGAAGACTTAAATGAAGATCCGATCACATTGCATGACAAATGTATGCAGACATCCATGTAATTTAATATTTAATAGATGCTCAAGAGTCACAGAAATTAGTTAAATGTACTATAGTGATTACCTGAAAGGTCATTCCATCATTACATTAAGGGTAGAGACACCTTGTTGAGGTCAGCAGTTCAAATGAAATACAAGGTCGTGACCGATCCTCCCCATCCCTTCACCCCCGCCTGCCTCAGCTTGCTGAGATATTTCAAACTAGTCGTGCCAGCATGAATTCTTGGCTTCTAACAACAAACCCTAAATTGTAGCTTTAACAAAGAAGAAAGACTCGGCGGGCCAGCCAATAGAATGCAAAACCTGTGTTTGTGTGTTTGGAGGTCAAGCAGTCCGCAGTGAAAAAACATGAACATTCACACTGGCCAATATGCCTTACAACAAGAGACTGTCTGCGATTGGCTGGCAACCAGTCCAGGGTGTCCCCCGCCTACTGCCCAGAGCCAGCTGAGATAGGTGCCAGCACCCCCCGGGACCCTTGTGAGGAATAAGCGGTCAAGAAAATGGATGGATGGACAAGAGACTGTCACGTGCAATCCATGAGAGATGTGATTATTTGGCAGAAGTTACCCTCCACTATCAATAGCTACTACTATACAGTATATACATTATTTTTGAAGCCTAATTTTAACATTGCATCATTCCAGTGCCTTTGCTAGCCCTGAGTTGAGAGTCCTAACTTGGGTAGTTCCCTCAGTGGCTTGACAAAGTGGCTTTATTCAGCTGCGTACATACACTGAACAAATGCCTCCAGTTCACTGAACATTCTTTTCCTGCCTATCCGGTCCAAACGCCATCGTGTCAGCCAATACGGATTACCTGGAAGACAAAAACGACTCTGTTCATCCTCTTCAGTGGGTTTGGGCTGCCTGATGTCCCAACTCCAGCAGCACCTTTTGCTGTGCCCAACCCAAACATCAGCACCTCACCACGATCAAGAATCATCAGCGGATTATCTTTCCAAACATGAGCCACCAGCAGTGCTCAAAACAGCCCCCCTTGTACTGGAGTCTTTATCGGCGGCCTCTTTGAGTCACACAGAGAATCCTATTCATGCCTGTGGGGAACAGTGGCCAAACTGTTCACGGGGTAAACCGCACACGGGAAATTGGGAAGAGGAGTGGAAGTGTACAAAACCTGTGCCGTTATAGGATGGCCATTGCTGCACTTGCAAACTGGTTATCATTACTTACTTTGGATCATTCAAAGTAGCTTGTGACAGCAACATGGTGCTGCCACTCTTGAAATACAGTCATTGTTTGGTCACACCTGTGTTATTCATTCTATGACTAATAGCCCAATTCATCTCAGATAAAACTAAATGTATGGTCTGTACTTATGTTTTTATTTTAAAAATGTGTGTGGAACTTCTCCGTAGATCAGGACAAGAGGGGTGCAGAATTGCCCACAGTTTTGCGAGCTCTGCAGGTTTTATGATCATCTGGGGGCTCATTTTTGCCAGGTGTAGTCATGAGCGGGAGATTTTGGATAGGGGCTGGGTGATTGATGAAAGACATAAAGGAAACAGGGAACTGAGTGGTGCGAGAAGTTCAGGGGGGCTGCTGTTACAAAGATAATCCTGGTCAGAGAGAAAATACAAGAGACTTCTGACTGCTGTTTGGCCCCAAACTCGACGCCATCTCAGCATTCCAATCATGACTTGGAAATGAGATGAAGGCCAGAGTGATAGAGGAGGAAAAGGGCGGGCCGAGCTTAGTGATGCCAAACAGATGTTTGCCTTTTCACCCGTCAAGTGCAAAGTAGAGCTTCTGTTTAGCCTTTGACGGGAATGCGGCACACCTTACTGAGCAGTCCAAATTGGGAAGTGGCGCGGCAGATGACTGGATGGCGCATCCGCCTCACAGCTCTGAGTTTGTGGAGTGGGCATGTTCTCCACGTGCTTGAGTGAGTTTCCAAAACATGCATAGTAGGTTCAATAAAGACTCCAGATCAGGGTTAGGGAACCCTGGTCCTTGTACTGCCCTGCCTGTCTTCGATGTTGCCGTCCTCAACACAGTTGACTCAAATGATCAGCCCAGCAGCAAGCTCTGTAGAAGCCTGATAACAATTCTGTTCATAGAATCAGGTGTGTTGGTGGAGGGAGTCATTGAAAACAGGCAGGACAGTGGCTCATGACGACTAGGGTTCCCTACCCCTAATCGACATTGTCCTGATGTGATTGTGGCTATCCAAGTCCAGGTTGAACCTTGTCTTTTGCCCAAAGTCGTCCGGGACAGGCTCCAGCTCACCCGTGACCCCAATGAGGATAAGAAGAAAATGGACGGATGAACCTCTGGCGTTTTTTAGTCTTTATAGCCAAGGCAACAAGAAGTTTCAGCAACAATCAAGACTCCAAACATATCGTCTTGCTTCCCAACTTTGCTTTATCATAGCCTGTGTCTTTTTACACCTAAGTCTGATTGATTGCCTCAGCCCATCTAGGCACCAAGCTTGTCATTGACCCAGGTGTCGGGCAGATGGTGAGGCTGCTCAAAAATACTCACGTCATCTCCTATAACCCAGCTCCTTGCCTTGGAATCAAAGTGTCCATTTCTGTTTTAGTTTCCAGTCCCGACTGACAAAGCTAGAGACGCTAGATTTGTGAGATTGCTTTGAGAGTAACATACAAATAACAATGAGAAAGCAATGGCTTGTGGTGAACTCTGACCCCAGCGACGGGCATGAGTACAATGGTTAATCCTGGGTTCATAAATCATTTCTCGCCTTTTGGCTGCAACCCCCAGGTGTGCCCGTGCCAAAAGGTTTGAACTTGAATGGAGATCCCCAGAACACAAGCATGCACATGTGGGTGTTGTAAATCATTCCTCCCCCAAGCTCCAGGTCCAACTGTAAATAAGGGTGTATTCAGACCAGAAAAGTCCTTTCGTCCGCTTGGTTGGTCCGGACCAAAAGCGGACTTTATTTTTTTTAGTTTGGTGCGGTTCATATTCACACTGTGCTTTTTGCAAGTGGACTATATTGCGTAATCACGTCGACCCATGTGACGATCCGTGCTCCCATTGGACAAAAATGGGCTGTACGCGTACGAAACCCGGAAATAGTGGAAAACGTGAAATTCCTGAAGTGCTGCATTACTATGTTGCATATTTGTTGCGTTATTAGATGCAAGATATAGCGTCAATGGCAGGATATTCAACGGAGGTTCCGCCACGCTGTTTCGAATTTTGGAATGCGTCGTCGATTGCGTGTAGTAAACGGAGGAGCAGTTGCGCTCCGCTTGCCCCGCCCCCACCACAACATGCTGACAGCAGCGTAGCTAAACAGAATACGGATGATTATGAATGATTATGAATGAATTCAGCGCAATATTCACTACCGGGCAAAATTTCCCCCCCGCGATACTTGACTACGAAGGCTTGTTAAGCCCAAAAAGGCGCATATGTCCAGCAGTTGGAGCGGATCAGCCGTGGTTGTATTCTGACTGCAAAGCGAACCGCGCCGAATGCGTTTGGAAGCGGACCGAGACCACCTCGAAAGGTGGGTCTCGGTCCGCTTGTTTAGTCCGCACCAGGATTCTCTTGTGTGTGTTCAGACCTGCACAAAAGGTTCGCACCACCGTGGGAAACGAACTCTGGTCCGTTAAAAGCGGATCAAACAGTGCAGGTCTGAATACACCCGAAGACTCTCCTCAGTGAGTTTTCCATGTTGAATAATGCATGCATGGCTTTCCGTCCTTTGGCGCGTTAGGCAATGTTCTTTTGTTTTGGCGCCTGAGCAGCATTCTGAACTCCACATGCGCACCACAGACATGACATCCTGTCTTTGTACAAAGCTTGCACTAATTCAACAGCATGAAGTACTTACACTGCAGTCTTGGAATTCCAACATGAATCCAGAGCCAGACACGTGCCATATTTACACAATTAATGGCACTAAATCCTTGTTACCTTCTCATGTGCAGTCATATTTTTAGCAGCAGTTTGAACGTTTCCAGATGCGCCGCATGGTGAGGAATTTGACAACAGGGCTGGTTCTCATTCAGGCTCTCAAACAGGGTGACATCAGTAGACTTCTTTCTGATTTGGCAGTGAATCACGTTTTTTAGTGATGTGTCAAATTTCAATTTTAATCGATAATCTTCCATTCGCTTGCATTACCCACTTTGGGGAAAGAAATGTGATTTAGAATTGTTTGTGTTCCAAACTGTCGCTTTTTCCTAAAGGTCCTGAAGCACCGCAATCAGGTAATTCTGACGCTGCTGTGGGAAAATGTTGCAGCGCAAGGACCTAAACTTCCTTTGCTTAGGCCAGCTATTTGCCGTTACAATAACAACACTGTTGTATCATTACTACATGTTTACTCAGCTAACCCTTTTATCTGGTGCACCCCCCCCCCCCCCCCCCCCCCATTGACCCCCCTCAGGCCCGGCCCCTTCTAGCAATTTAGTCTCCCCATTCTCTGAAGCCTCTGGAAGCTATTTCTCAAGCGGCACTGGCCAATGGGCTGATTGAAGTGAGGTAACAGCTTCTTTCTAAGGCTTTACAATAGCTCGCCCATCCGATGCCCCTGAAAGCATTACCTTCAGCATGAACTGTTTGCCATGGAATTGTCCATCACACACTGGGCCATTCTGCATTGTTCACTTGTAGGTCACAAGTTGCACCAACCACATGGGGTGTATTATTTATGGTGGCCAACACGCACACCGTTCACTACATGGTGAGAACACACTGTAAGGAGGATCTTTCATGCTGGAGTCAAGCATGTATTCTGTTGAGGTAAGTGAGTTGGAAGTTTATTGATTCATTGAGATAGTTACCTCATGTTTATACACAGAGATGACAGAAATAAAGAAATCAGCAAAACTGAGATTATTTGACACATGGAAGTTGACAGCTACTCCAGCTGTCGTAGCAGATGGACGTTGGGTGGCAGCTTGATACCCCTTGGGTCCTCACAATTGTCCCTGGGTGACCGCTGTGGCCGTGTACAAAGACAACCATTGACCACTGGCTCCGCATAATCAGCCCCTGGGCATCACTGCATCCCACACAGAGGATCCCCCTATTCAAAGTGTTCACCTGGGGCCCGGCCCGCCTCATAAAATCCTAATCACGGTTCTGACGTCTGGCTACAGCAAGCGAGGACGCCAGAAAATCATTGCGTGCCACCAGCGCATCACCATAAACATGAGTTATAGAGTCATGAGAGGCACACGGCTCATACTGAAACTCACTCCATAAAGGCCCATGTGGAGAATTGTTTCTCGATGCAGATGATATTGATTTGTTTTCCTTCGATCTTTGACATCTAGAGCTATCAATTCATCTTGAAAGCCAGTTATTGAACATTATAAAAGAAGTTTATATTGTTCGAGTGCCATGCTGAACAATGCACTTAATGAATGTTACTCTACATTAAATGAAGCTTCACTACACTAGAGAAATGTATCAAGCTATGCTAAAATTGACATAAGTTGTTAAACGACATCAAATTTACTAAGTTCAGTTCGGTAGATTCTTTTAACATTTTGTAATTGTACTATTGGGGTAGAAAGTTAGTAACCAAGCTTCGTACTATTACTACAATATGTATCGGACTAATGCAGTGCTGGCACGGGGTTATTAACATAACTGAACAATGTCTGTGTGTGTGAACTAAACAAACGTATTTTTGTTACAAATGTGGTCATCACCCGATCCTCTTTTAATTTTAACGTTTTCTAGCTGTCAACTATGGTGTTAATTACTTTAATAGGTGCAAAGATCATGTTGGTAACTAGAGCTATGTTAGCTAGCCTATAGTTGGTTGTGCCATGTTAGCTACCTAGTGAGTAGCTGGTTGCTGACTAAGTTGTGACGATTAACTTAACTACTTAACTGGTGATAATTGTATGCGTGGGAAAACAAACAACAAAAAATTGCTCTGTGATGATTGTGTAATTAGCATTAACTAGTTAAAGTAAGCTCATGGGAACTGAAGAAGTACACACCTTTGCTGCCTCCTCTGCTATTGTCACCCGTCCCACACCATTCCATCATCAGACAATCATTTTGCGGTTATCTATTTATACGCCGTCTAGGGCGGGCAACAGCAGGTGGCGAGGCAAGTAAGGTGACGTCAAACGGAAGAGACACATACAAGGTTTCGTGCCTGGGAAGATGCAACGGTGCTGAGATGAAGAAAGCAGCTTCATACTATGAAGGCGAATAATTTTTAAATCTCCGCTACTTGTTATGTTTCGGTTCGGTGTGGTTGGGTTTTTGTTTAGTTTTGGGTGTTATTGTGTTTATCTGTGGTTAGTGTTTGTCATGTGTTCTTGATTTCTACCCTTGTCTCGTTAGGTCAAACCTCCTCCACCTGCGTGTTTCTTCCCTTCCCAGTGTGTGTGACCAATCAGTGCCCTCTGTTAATTGTGTTCCCCAGGTTTGTCTCATTAGTGTTAGAGTATTTAGTCTGTTGTGTTAGTCCAGTCTGTGTGGGTGCATTGTCGAGGTTGTGTGTGGATGTCGTGCGTTTCGTTTCGTTTCATTTCATTTCATTTCGTCTCATCAAGTCCACGTCATCGTTAACTTATCTTCGTTTTAGTCAAGTCATCTTTTACTACACATGGCAATGCATTTGTGCCAAGAACATGGTTGTTATAGTAACAGTTGCGAGAAAGATGACATGATCAGAAAGCGAGGTTGGACCAAGAGTAAGCATTTATAGCGCCATTATGCTGTACAGAGCAGAGAGGACAACGACGACATCATTTATTCATAAAGTACAAATTATTGGTGAGATCGTTTTTTAAAAATATATTTTCAGAGGTTGGTGTGGGCGTATAGTATGCATCTGGCACGTGAAAATGATCTTAAAATACCTCCTCGCCATTGCCGATCAGCCCAGGTTACGTTATGTGTCCTAAACCAAAATAGGGAAATGTCCCTCCCCCTCCCCCTCTCCCTTTCTCTGCGTGATCAGCCAGCGAGGTGCAGCGTGCCATGCACCGCTGTCATGATCTCGGGATCGAGGTTGCGGCAGGTTTATACATGCTTTCCATAAACGTTATTTGCATCACGCAAACTCGGTGTGGCTATTTGCGCTGGCGTTAGTGAATTAGACGCAGTATATCAATGAGTCTCATTTGCATTGGGGTGGGCATATTTTGCGTCAAATTTATGCAAATGACCTAATTTACATACGCGCAAATAACACAGCCGCACCGAAGCGCAATCTGTTTGGCCGCGCACTTAGTAACGTATTTCCCCATCTGCGCGTGTTTAGTGAATTAGGCGCTCCCGGATTGCTCCATTTTTACCGGTTAGCGTGGTGTAAAGGTGACACAAACCTTTAGTGTCTCATTAAAGTTCCTCTCATTACCCTCCATTACTGCCTCCCTGCCGTGTTTCTGCGCATTTGGGTCCACCCTCTGGCAATCACTCGCACCCCCGTGACACTACTGCTTACCACAGCTTAAATTCGCGTCACTCTTGTTTAAGACTGTCCTTACAATGCAGTTGCTCCAACAGTATAAAGCTGAGTGTGATTTACAGTCCAGTGGGCCAAGTCATTTACATGGCTAGAAATATCGCATTCACTGGCAAGTCGCACCTGTAACCATTGACTTATTCTGCTTCATATTTTCTTTTACTACTTGCCGTAATCATTGCTTTAAAGTACAACTTGAAGTTTGAGTGCATATTTCATAAACATTTTTTTTTTTACTTGCAGCAAGATGGAAAATGAAGAGATGAATGTCATGAAGGGAGGAAAGCAGGTTAACCGCAACACCTTGTTATACGACAAATGTGGTGCAGTTTGAGTCGAGACAAACGTCTCAATTTATGATGTCTCAGTCCTGCTGCTTAGCATAAAAGCGCTTTAGCGAGAAATTACGGGAGCGACGCCTTCTATGAAAATAACCGCTTTAAAACACGCCAGACGTGATTTGAACCATTTGGCCAATCTAAAACGCAGGCCAAATCTGCACAGGCTCACTCAAAAACATGCAAATGTGTGACACGTCCTGCAGCCACGCACGCACGCACGCAAGCACGCACGCAAGCGGCTGATTTCCTGCGCACAATGTGAGCCTGGAAGATAGGCGGCCTTTCTACATCGTGCACAGGTGACACACACAAGCGTGTTGTGCAAATGGCACTTTGAAGCTGTCACCAATGAAAAAGTACACAAGCCCCAGGGAGGCTCGCTCGCTCAGGGCCACTGCGGGGACAGCTGGGGGGGACACACGCACACGTTTGTCTTTGTATCATAGTGGGGACTTCTCATTCTCATGGCCTGAATATTTGGGAAGCGTGCGCTGATTTGAGAGCTAATCTATGCAAAGCTCTGCAGCAGAAAAACACAGCAGTGTGTTTAAAGCCAATAAGGCGCTATCAAAAGCAGGGCACAGTTAATTAATCATCGCGGCATCCTTTTCATGGCCCTCCGGTGACTGTCCCAAGGGCGCGCGCGTGCGTGTGCGCAAGCGCGTGCACATAGGGAAGCAGCAGGGTGGTGCAGCTTGCAGCTGGGGGATATTTACATCAAGTTAAAGGGGGTATCAGATTGCAATGTAATCCCCACGATACTTTGAATTTGCCAAAAGACAAAAAAAATTTTAAAAAGAGCAACGTTGTAGCCCATGCAGGAATATGATTGACTGTATCGTCACTCTCACTCAAGCATGGCAGATTTCATATTGACACTGGACTGCTTTTTTTTATTTTATGGCCCTCGTGAGTCATGATGATTTATCAACTAACCTTTAATGTTATTTACATTGAGGCAGTTGATGCCAAAATCAGTTATGTTGTGCTTTTTTTTCTTCTATGAAGACAGCTTTCATATTAGAAGCCTGAGCCAGCTAAAGATGATGAAAAGTGAGCCTGCTCGCCAAGCTGCACATGTAGGACATAAATATCTGCCATCACGTCAACCTTTCGAGTAAGTCAAGCTTTCATTGGATTTCCAGTCAAAACGAGATGAAAGGCCCAACAAAGCTTCTTTTGGATACAGAGGCCGCAGAAATACAACATGAGTGGCAATGCCAACGCTTGTAATGGGTGCTGCTTTCAAGTATGTCGGCTTCACTGGGTCTCAGTCAATGTGTGAGGATGTTCCAGTTGTAAGGGGGGGGATGGAGGGGGACTCTCTGGAGGTAATGTGGGCATGGCAGTGAAATAGGATGGAAACATGCAATCATGCATCACAAGGCTGGACAATTCCTGGCCGTTTGTCTCACTCCTTCGCTTTTCATGAGCCATTAGTCACTATTCACTTCCTGTTCATGTCGTTGGACATGAGATATATGACGTCTCGCAGATCGGCACACACGCATGACGGTACGACTGCAATCCACTCAAAATATTTCAGGCACAAAGATGGGATGAAAAAAAAAATGAAAATCAGGTGCCACATGTTTTTTCAACATCCTGTCACAATGCTCGTGTCATGAATGGGGGTGCAAGTGGGTGAGGGATGGCTCTAAAAGTGGGGAAACAAGGCAGGGAGGGCAATGTGAACAACATAATTTCCACTAAGCAGGTAAGGTCAGTAAACCAAGAAGGGACGGGATGTGAGAGGACTGGTCGCCAAGCCCTGACTGGACACGGGGAAGCCGGTCGCCATGACTGGACTGCATGAGAGAACAAAACGCGGGCAACTAGGCAAACGTGGGCAACTCGGCAGAACGTGGGTTACGTGACAGAACGTGGGCAACATGAAAAAACATGGGCCACTTGCCAGAACATAGGCAACTTGAAAAAATGTGGGCAACTTGAAAAAATGTGGGCAACTTGAAAAAAACGTGGGCAACTTGGCAGAACGTGGGCAACTTGGCAGAACGTGGGCAACCTACAGCGATGAGGATGACGTAATAACGTGGACTACTGGACAGTGACAAAGACTAGGGTGACCAAGACGAAGGTGACCAGACTGAGACGAAAAGGACGTAGTGAGACGTCGGGCACTAAACTGTGATGAAGACAACTTGACCAGAGATGAAAAACCGTATTTCTTCCACAACAAAACTTGACATCCGCAATGAGAATGCTCCCACGTCGACAAACAAACACCGATGACTAAATACATCAACACTAACGAGACACACCTGGGGAACACAATTAGAGCTGAGGGCACTGATTGGTCACGCATACTGGGAAGGGAAGTAACACGCAGGTTGACGAGGTTAACCATAATGAGAGAAGTGGAGAAATCAGGACCGCATGAAAACACGCAACACAGACAAAGAAAAAAATAAAAATAAAAAATCTAAACTAAATAAAAACCCAACTACAACTACTACACGGGACCAAAAGCTGACAGTTAGTCATAGTCGGAATTGTAGGCGAAGATGCACAGATGGCAGCCGGCTTCCCTAAATCCATGCAGCCTTGTTCAGATATGGAACACGTCCGAATGTGGTACATAATGAGCTGCATGTCGGCTCGTCTGCAAGTGACCTACATTTTGCTACTCAGTCACAGAGATGGCTCACTTTGTGCACAGTGCATCAAATAGATTCAAGTAGAAATATTGCAATGTCACTCAGAGCAGCTGATTAATCATAAACTTGCATCCACGCTTGCTTAGAAATCCCCCTCTGGTGTTCCGCACCCCCCTCCTGCCCCCCACCTCGATCCTCTAACCCGCAGCAATTCCTGTCTGGCCGAACGCTCGTAAATTTGGAGGGCAGGCTGATTATGGGCCAGTCTGCCGCCTGGCCCAGTTTCCGGCTCCCCGGACGGGATGGAGGGACGACACTCACCGCCAGTCGCTCAAGCAGGGGAACGTTCCTGATCCGGATCCTGCAGCGGACGACGCGCTCGGCAAACTGGCTCATGCTCGCTCATCCCCGTTTCCTGCTGCTGCCTCTTCTTCCGCCTCATTCCACACTTGTGCCCCAGCTGAGTCTCAGCTGCTGGATGCCACCACGTCTGCTTTTGTGCCCTGTTCGTGTGTGCGTGTACAAATGTGTGTGTGCGGAACTGTGTTTTAGCAGGCAGCCAAGTGTCTTGTCTGAAATCTTGTCTTTCCTCAACTAGGCCGCATCAAATCAATATTTCATCATCCTTGTGAGTGTTTCAAATGCAAAGGTTTTTTCCAGCTCCGCAGTTTGACCTGTCAACACATTTCTGACCATTGCTGATACACAGAAGATGCTGAGATGGCTTGGCAAGAAAAAGTGGCAACTTTGACGTGTTCGTTCATCAAATCAAGCAATCGTGGAGATATCTCAGGCAAGCAATGAAAGCAATCAAACATTGCTTCTTCACCTAGTTTGGACAGTGACTCAGTGTCAGGGTTTTGGCAGAGGTCAACACACGCACACCTGAGTCAAATGATTGGTGATGATATGTCCCGCTGGCTATCATTGGCTGCAGGTGATCACGCTACATTGCTTGTCCCATCTGTGCTGCCGGGAATTGGGGGCCCTCAGCAATCGACTTGTGACTGTTGTGATGGTATGTTGTGGGATTTCTTTGTTATTGTAATTTCTTCATGCTAACTGTTAATAAAAACAAAATGCTCAGACGAATATGTGCAATATGAATTGACATGTATAACGAAAAGGTATGGTGTTCCACAGGGTTCAATTGTGGGGCCTCTGCTGTTTTCATTGTATACGCCGCCCCTGGGTTCCATCTTAAGAAAATAAGATATAAGAAAATAGCAGCGGTTGTTTGAAAGTGCTCTATAAATTGCATGCCGAGTTGAGTGACGAGAATAATCATCCTAACTGCGTGATTTTGCAATGCCAAGTCGAGCAATTCTAGTCCAGCGCAACTAGTTATCGTGCAAAACTAAAGCACTCGCATGGTGACAGGGAATGCGAGAACACTTGATCTGAATTGAAGGTGAAGAGAAAGATTGGATGAAATGGCCACTCTCTCTCCCTGTTCAATTTGTTCTTCACATCATATTACTATATTCTTATCAATCATATTTTATTTGTGAATGCGCATAGGAAACTGGTGGGGTTCAACTTCAGAACCTCCAACAAGGTTAAGAACCACCACAGTCAAAGCAGGACCTCGCAAAGTGTTCGGAGGAGGATCATTTGGAAGTGCATTAACGACATTTGGCTAAAAGGCTCGTATTCCTGAATGAGCACACTGCTGACGACCGCACAGCGTATAATCTGTCAGATAACGATGTGGTGATAATTCATGTAAAAAGAGATGCAGGTTGTGTTTTCCTCATGTGACCAAATTGATGACTTAGAAGTGCTGATTAGGGAGAATGCATATTCCTGAAAGGTGATCATTGTTGCTTCCTTCCACCCATTTTGTTGATGAAATGGATTGCTGAATATGTGCAGCGATGGTGTCTATTAAAATAAAATGTCAAATGATGCACGTGTGCAAGAGTCCATCATGCAAATGTGTGCCATCTAAAGCACATTTCTAATTTACAAATGCATTTCTTGTCAGTGAGCATAAAAACATCACATGATGTCACAATTTTGGTTGCAGATGTGATGATTGATCTGTCAATTATTCCAAATAAAATACAATAAAACATAATCCTGCAACATTCTAAATGTAAATCTGCAACATCTTAAAACGTGACCTTGGGTTCACACTGCTGTTTGCGCACCAGCACACATTCATCCATCAACTAAATAGAAATGGAAAAGAAAAAAAAAAAAAAAAGACCCACCAAACAATCCTAATGATGTGATTCTTGATTGCCGCCCAATGGAGAGATGTGTAAGATCACCATGAAAACACCAGGATGTGATATCATAAAAATGGAGATCAAACACAAATCAAAGACTAGTTGTCAGTCATGTCACATCAATCAGCGTCCTCCAAAAGAAGCCCAGCAGAAACAACAAGACACGCGATACCCACATTGAGGGAAAACCTGAACCACAACGGGGTGTATGGCACAGAGGAGGCAGGACTTCCGACTTTCTCACATCAGCGCTTTTTCTGTTTGCGATGTGCGGGCCGCGTTCCGTTTCTTGCGCTTCTGAATTTGTGCCCCTCGGTTGCGCGTTCCCATCGATGGGTTGCGAGTGTGTCGTGTGTCTGTCTCAGTTCTCCGAAGCATTTCAGAGAGCTGAGACGGTTGGGGTGGGGGCGAGTCTTGGAACGGAAACGGCGCTGATGTGTGAAACCCGGAAGTCGCAAGTCCGTGGCATCTAGCCAATTGGTCGCAACATTGATCTTCATTCTGATTAGAAGACTCTGTTAACTCACTTTTTTTTGTGCTAATAAAGACAATACATGTAAGGAGGACTTAACATTAGTGGGGTTTACATCCACCCGTTTTTGTAAGAAATGTGAAAATAAAACTGAATGGAAACGCTACAAATTTGAAAAAGGGCTCAAAATTAGCCAAAAAAAAAAAAAAAAACCTTACACTTGGGGGGTTGATTTTAAATCGTATCCAAAAAAAAAAAAAAAAGAAGCAAAATGCGAATTTTGCCTATGGAAACAGGTTTTGTGAATAAAACTGACAATACCGGGATACACGTGGTACGTTCTGACAGGATATTACATCACACATACTTTTGTCGTCACCAAGCAATGGCGGATGAGAGAGTAAGGTATGTTTGGTGGACGACGAAACAGAAATCCTTTTGAAATTAATGAAAGAAGTGAATATGAATGCAATTTTAGATGGGAAAACAGCAAAGAAACGCTAAGGTTGATCAAGAATTACAAAAGCAAACTCATATGATGTCCTCGCACGGTGCAGTCGCTTCCTGTTCTTCTTCTTTTAAATGACTGGTAGATCACATCGTTATGGTGTATAGCGCCACCTAGAGCGGCGGAGTCCCTTCTCAATATTCGCAAAAGAAGAACAGATGGAAACGGGCAAAAGGTGCAAGTCCGTTTTGCACATTTTCAGTAAATTCACTTAAAAAATTCCAAACAATTGGTTGGGAACCCCACTAACTATATCCTGTATATCAATGTATAGAATTGCAACACTTGTTTTAAATGTATTCATGTTTTAAAATGTTGTCAATAACTGTACCACTCTCTGCTCCATTAAGTTCCCTGCAGGGATAAGACAAGTTTGATATGAAAGTGAATCGACTGTCAGTGGACGCAGACATTGACAAGGAAGGAGAAATGTGCATGTGACTGAAATGATTGTGCTTCCTAGCTAACGTGTGGACACGGAAGCAGTAAAGATAACAGACGGATGAGAACAGACGCTCAAGTGAGGTGACTTTTGCTGAGCATCATTAATGAGGCGCAGCACGCAACCTGTGACACGGGTCAGAGATTTCAGTGCAAGGCAGACCACTGGCTACAAGTGCATGTGCCAAGCTGAGGAAAAAAACAAAAAAAAACGGTCAGTCAGAAAAGTCGGCTGCAAAATGTAGCGCTTGTAATCACCCGGAATGGCCAACTGTGAAACAAATACTACGTTGACATGAGGCCCAATCGGCTGTAATTGGTCCAATAAAAGCGCAGACGACGGCAAATCCAGCAAGCTGGAAAAACATGTCTCACGTCAAAAACAGCACCGCAGTTATGAAAACAATTTTACAAGCGAAGAGGGAGAAGGGTGGGTGGGTGGAAGGGTTGGGGGAATTCCCACGAAGTGAAAGCTCCATCTCTGAGCGCGTGCTGGCTGGCTTCCAATAGCGAATGAGATGAGCTCTCGTTTTACGCTCAATTGTAAACTGATATAAAAGCATTTTTGATGGAAGCTACTTGCTTTCGTGACTCGTCTAATCCGTCGTATGGCGACTGTTAACTTGGCCCATCCCCCTGACGAGTGTGATGAGTTGAACCTCTGTTATCTCCCAGCATGAGTGCATGGCTGCACACATCCAGCAAAGTCCAGCAAAGGCAAAGCCCGTGCAGATGACACATCGAGCGAGGACATACAGCAACGTTTTGGCCAACCTCAGGCTGATGACTTCATGCTTGGAGGAAATGCATTTCTCACTGCAACATTGGCAAGCGTGCCTCGCAGGAGCCTCTTTTTGGTTAGCCACTTACAACAGGATGTCGTACGTGGCGCTCAGTGGAGATTAGAACCTCCTGCGGAAAGCCCAAGTATTCATTTGTTCCTTTTCTTTCTTTTACTAATTAAGGGAAATGATTTGGGTTAACAAACTCGATCAAAATAAACTTCATGGTACATCAAAAATGATTGGTTAATGTATTTGTGTTTTCACAATTTGACAATGGTGAGAGACGTCTGTTGTATTATTTGAGTAATCCAGCAAAATAATCAAAATAAGAAATGTGACAAATAATTCAATCACAAACTGCATGAGTAAATTGCAAGTGGAAGAAGCATCATTGTGGGAATGCTAAAACCATTCACACATGTTGTTTCTAACCTTTATTATTATTATTATTATTATTATTATTATTAGGGGTGTTAAAAAAAATCGATTCGGCAATATATCGCGATACGACAGGACGTGATTCTCGAATCGATTCAATAGGCAGACGAATCGATTTTTTAACATCCATTTTTGATGGAAAAATATTAAACAAAACGTCCAACTTTCGCACCTTAAGCATGGAAAAATGTTATATTAATGGAACATTAAGCCTTAATAATTTATTTCAATGCTGTTCTAACATGAAAAAAAGTTTACAACCTGTTTGTTAAATACAGTGGCTCACAGTTATAACACTGAAGTTTCAGATCAATAAATAATAAATTTTCATACAAATCTTTACAGTGTACATGTACAAGTTTACTGAATGGTATTTTCTAAATTTGAGTAAAAAAAAAATCACAACAATCAACTTGTAAATTAATATCGGGATTAATCGGTATCGAATCGAATCGTGACCTATGAATCGTGATATGTATCAAATCGTCAGGTACTAGGCAATTCACACCTCTAATTATTATTATTATTATCATTATTATAGCATTTTATTCTCCACACTTTTTTAATGTCAAACTACTCCCACATAATACTTCCGATTTACACCGTTCAAATGATCGTCAAAGATGATCAATGTGAAAGATGTGAATGAGGAGTATAGGCATTGCTTATAAATAGATGAATTTAAAAAGAAAGAAAGAAAAAACAACTCTTCTAGACATGCATGGCAGGTTCATTGGGCGCTCCGAATTGTCCCTTGTGAGTGTGGATGGTTGTGCATGCCAAAGCCATTTTGCAGGAACGCAACGATTGGAAGACAACTCATAGCGCACATTCAGATGATCGTTTTTAAAACCTTGACGATGACTCAAAAGACTGAAAAGGTATTTGGCCTGCAAAGAACTTTTGGCCAACTGAGTCAATCGGGTTCCATCCCCGGCCGGCAGCACTTTGCCAGTGACCTACTTTCAATGGCACTAGCAGCCGCCGCTCGCCGCGTAAGGACAAACGTTTCCACCACAGGCGGAAGCCCGGTGATAAAAATAAACGGCGGCGTGGAATCGACCCAGCAACACTGCTCTTATGTAATGCTGACAGTGGCCCACTTACTGCCGGGTCCTTCCCGACCGACCCAGCTGTGCACACTGAATCCGATGAGACAATGCGCCCAACCTTGTTGTGAAACACATTAATAAACCGCAGATCATGCTGAGTCAGAGTCCACTCCCTTCACACGCCTTCCACAAAGACTTTAATGAATTGCTAAATTTAGCCTCAAGCCGACTTTGAGGAAGCCGACAGGTTGAAGGAAGCATTCCACAAGAATGAGTCAGGTGAGGTGTTTCAATCTCACGCATTTAAACACATTTCAAAGATCCTCCACACGCAAACTGGATCTCAGGTCACTCAAATGTGACTTTTTGGAATCCTCCAGATAAGGGGTGGCCAAGTTGGGTCCTCGAGAGCTCCTATCCAGCCTGTTTTCCATGTTTCTCTCCACTAACACACCTGATTGATGATCAGGATCGTTATCAGGCTTCTGCAAAGCTTGCTGATGAGCTGATCATTAGATTCAGCTGCACTGAAGGAGGGAGACATTGAAAACGGGCTGGATAGGGGATCTCCAGGACCCGACTTGGGCAAATGGCTCAAGATCTTCCAAAACTCATTATCTGCATGCACTGTAGGTTTTGGAGCAACAATCTCCTGTTATCCTGCCATCCAAACAATTTCAACATTATTTCAGCAAGACAATGTCAAGCCACGCACGTTACAAATCGGCGTGGCTTCATAGTAAAAGAGTGCAAGTACTCGACTGGCCTGCCAGCAGTCCAGACCCGTCTTCCTTTCAAAATCTGTGGCACATTATGAAGCATAAAATACCACAAGGGTGACCTGGACTCTTGAGCAACTCAAGTTGTACATCAAGCAAAATCGAATCAAACATATGGACATGAAGGTAGTTGGTGTGAGAGCAGAGGATGCAGAGGACAGGGTTAGATGGAGGCAACTGATTCCCTGAAGGGAAAGGCCGAAAGAAGAAGAAGAAGAAAAAGGAAATGTGATGTGATAAACATGCCTCTGTCACAACTTTCTTGCAATATGTGGCTGCATCAAATTCAAAATGAGCAAACATTTGCAAAAACAATAAAATAAAATAAAATGTTAATCCGATTCAACATTAAATTTTGTTGTCATAGTGTATTCAATTGAATATAGGTGATACATACAGTGTTCCCTCATTTTCCGCTGGGGTTAGGTTCCAAAAAATACCCGCAATAAATGAAATCCGCGAAGTAGTTAGCTTTATGTTTTACAATTCTTATAAATGTTTTAAGGCTCTAAAATCCCGACCACACAATTTAGACACTTTTCTCATTGAGGCATTTACATGTTCTCACATTTCTCTCTTGTTCAAACATTGATAATGTTCAAAACTTCATAAATTTTATAAAATGGGTATATTACTGCAAAAAATATGCAAAATTGCACTTAAAAAAAATCTGCGGTACAGCGAGACCGCGAAAAATGAACCGCGTTATAGCGAGGGAAGACTGTAAAGGATTTGAAAAATCATTGAATTCTGCTTTATTTACATTTTTCATAAGTCCCAGCTTGATTAGAATTATGATTTGTTAGTGGTTGGCGTGAACTCAGAGTTGGAAATATGTGATTGCTTATTGACTAGGGGATAGGAAACAAGAAATCCAGTATCCTCCACTAACACAACAATGAAAAACGGCGATTCATATTTCCTGTGCAGCTCATATGTACTACATGTGAGTGTGTATGGCTGGTTGGGGGCTGTCAATGTGACGCAAGGCAGTTCATGGCTGCACTTGACATTTAAAAGAGGCTCTTGCCAACACATTCACCTTCACTCCACCTCAATCGGCAACAATCACTTTCCAGCCCTGATAGCTGACTGTCAATCATCCGGCCATTTTTACTAACACGTCACGTGACGTGTGAGGCTTTTAAGGAGTTTGTGACTGGACGCAATATGACAAAAGGTTCCGTCTCCGCAGATGTGAACGCTCCACCACAGTTATGTCATCTCGCATCAACATCTGTGTGAATCTTTTCGAAGAGGTGTGAGCAATGTGCTGTGTACATGCTAAAACACTGACAGGTCTCATTTCAAATCAAATTAAAAAAATAAATAATTAAAAAAAGACAAAGTCTAATCGTTACACTGGTTTGAATGATGTGCATTGGTGTGAGCACTACTGCTTCTAAAGGCCCTTGCAGATTATGCTGCATTCGAGGAAAATGGGAAGTCGGACAACTTTACAACTTTAAAACGGAAAGTGTGTACGGGAACTCGGAAATCCAACTTGCAAAGTTGGAGGAAAAAAAGCACCCCGACCGATTACAATGTGACGTCACTCTACAATGGTGACCACTATGGAAACGCATACCATGAATGGTCAAACACAATTTACTCGAGTATTAAACTAGATAGCAATAGCTTTCTTCATTCATAAATATTGGACATAAATTCATGTAACACAACGTACGTGACAGTATGCCGATACCTCTCTGCATGAAATGACCCAAAAAAAAAAAATAATAATTATCACTATCTGCCTTTTTGGTTGTTTACTTTCGCTTCGAACGCTTTTAGGTTGGAAATGGGACAAGCCAACTGGGATAAGTCCGATTTCCCGACCATCCTCAAATGCAGCATTAGTGTAGAACTGTTTACAACACCTGATTGCAACACCTGGAGGTTGAAACCTGATTGGACCAGAAAATCCAACGTCCACATCCACGTGCTAAAAGTAATGCAGTTCAAAAAAATTTTATGAAATGGAGATACATTAATAGAATATCAAACTTAGGTGGTAAATGTACATTAGGTCTGTCCTTTGGCTAGATTAGGGCAGAAGAGAAGGTCTTGTTGGCCCTGACTTTCCACACAGGAAGTGAAAAACAATCTTTTTCCACAGAGGCTGACTAAGCATAAAAGTCATATTTGCATGAGCATTGCCATCATGCATGTATGAGATGTTGAAGCAACTGCAAGAGCGATTTGAGAATGACTTACCAGTGGGCCGAGGGACAATCTCTTTTACTTGCTTGTTCCTCTCCACATGACTGGTCAGGCTTCCTCCACTGTGCGACGTCTCAATCACCTGCGAGGAGGGAAAAGGGCGGAGAGGGTCAGCAACCACCTTGCGTCCGGCCGGCAGCTTTTCATGTCACTCTTGTTGAAGTTTTCCCCGGCTTCGACACAAGATCAGAGTCCAAGTTCCCTCCCTTTTCCCCGGCTTGCCGGTCTTCCCGCCCCTTCGTTGCCGCCACCCTGAGCCCTTTGTTTTGCTAGTCCTCTCCAAACAGCGCTGGGAACCAGTTGGACCTGGCTACGGACACGGCCCAACACAAACACTCCACTTGATGCGCACAAAAAGAGCGCTGCGCGTTGACACTTCCTCATTGGCAAGTCAAGGGTCAAAGGTCAGCTGAGAGATGCCCTGGGGTCAAGGCGTCTGACCAAATAGGAGCTCTAATTTATTTAGCAAACGATAACTGTTATGAATCGATTATGTCATTCGCGTGTCCCCGTTTGGCTTGAGCTTCATCGACGCGAGGTCGCCACCGTGCGAGTGCGCACATCAAACATCGCCACACAGCAACATGACACATCGTGTTCAGTGGCAAAATGATCCACGTCCGTACATCGGACCTTTTCAAACGCGCTGCCCCATTTCCAAATGTCCGCAAGCGCTCGACTTGAGGAGGAAGCTGACCAATCAGTGAACAGGATGTGAAACGCGCCACACGTAATGACAGCACATGTTGAAGGCTTCGTTTTCATGGAAATCAAACAGCCTGTAGCTTCACTCGGTGCACGCAAAGTAGATGCGTGTGTGGCGGGAGGGCGTGATGGGAAATTGAGATCAAAAGGTGTCAGCAGTGCACCTGATTGCTCTGAGCTGACGCCATGCCGGGAGAATGGCACCATGTTCATTGGAAGTGGCTAGCAGGACAGATTGGAAGTAAAAAGTAAGTTCATGCTAAAGATGAGATAGCTGTTAATATGAAAAGAAAAATGCACTGAGCTGTCACCAATGTCTTACAAATACGACGATGTCATCCAAGTTGCAGACAAATGACCAACACATCAATAATATCACACTCGTTTTTACTGAAATAATGCAAAAAATGAATGCAACCCACAACAAAAATGACTAGAGTCCACTTTAAAATTCTTTTATATCTCAAAATGGTCCTGCCCCACCTTATCTCGCTGAGCCCTTGCACTCCTACACACCTGCCCGGTGCCTCAGGTGAGCAGACCAGACACAATTGGAGGTACCGAGGGCAAAGCGGAGGCTTGTGCTGCTTTTCCATTAGTACCACACCACACCACACCCGTCGGTTTTCCATTAGAACTGGCGCATGGCGGGAATGGGGCGGCAACATTTGAACTGTCCAAGCCAAGCTTGCAATCCCGCAGTGCGTGCGGATGTCAGGTAACATTTCACGAGTGGCAAGTCGCGCCAACATTGAACACTATTTACAATTGAATATGGACCACCATGGATGAAATATTACGATTCACGACCGGCTCGTGATGCTATTTGTGAATGGAGAGATCTGCCGCTGGAGCTTTTTTTAAAGTGAATGGGAACACCACCAGCTAGCGTTGTGCACCCGCAATGTTTTTTTAAAACCACAAACATTACAAATCCATCCACAAGTACCTTTTAAATTGTAAATATAGTTTAGCATTGTTGTAAGACATTAGATTTATTGTATTGTACCGTATTTTTATGACTTTGGTGAAGACCGGTGGGCGCCTCTCACTCTTCTCACTTAAAACAAGGAAATGGCCGTGTGCCATGGCGTTGTTGTCGGCCAATCAGATGACAGGTGACGACACGTCCCCTATTGTCCCCCGACGACCGGCGCTGCAGAACCACTGCTGAAAGGGTTCTAAACAGCAGTTACAATGGAACCGCTCAGCCCCGAAAAAGTCCCGTGGAGACGCTAACATCCGGGAAGAAAAAATGCCGCTTCGGTGTGGAACCGGTCCGGTGGAAAAGCGCCGTTCGAGAGGATCAAGCCTTTGCAGTTGCCGCTCCCTCGCTTTGGAACGACCTTCCACAAAATATAATTGGGCAATCCCGCTCTCCATCTTCTTTTAAAACACATCTTAAAACCCATCTGTATTCTTTGGCTTTTGGCGCACCATCAGACTTAACATTGTTTTCGGTGTTTTGTGGTGTGTGCTGTGTTTTGTGTTACGAATCTGATGTTTATTCTATTTATCTATTTATTTATTTATTTACTCGCCTACTTCTTATTAATTTACTAACGTAAAATGTATTTACTTGTATACAAAAAAAATTGTATACTATTCGCACTTCAAAATGTTTGCTTTGTTCTTGTTACCTTATTCTTTACTGCACAACCGATTTCTGTTTCATGTCCAGCACTTTGTATACAGCAATGCCCGTTTTTAATGCACCTTAGAAATAAAGGCGAGTTTAGTTGAGTTATGGATAACAATATGTCTGCTAGGCCTGGAATTTACAAGTCTTTTCTCGGTGTCTAATTATTGGTGCAAAATGTACTTTAATAAAGTAATTAAAAAAAATAAAAATAAATTTTTGTGGGTACTAATGAACAAATCTTGTTTGCAATCAATGGCCCACATTTGTGGGAGTATTTTGCAGTATGGCATCACACTCATCCATTTTCTTAACCACTTCTTCCTCACAAGGATCGCGGGGGTGCTGGAGCCTATCTCAGCCTATCTTGGGCCAGTAGATGGCGTACATCCTCAGCTTGTATAGTATCACAGAACATCTCTGTATATATAACATTTTCTAATGAGGTTAAATGAGAGTTGTGTATTCATTTATTGCTTTCTTTGGGACTGTCTTCCCTCCCTCCTAATTTTGTATGATTTACTCCGAAAGCACTGGGTGGTATGCTAAAGTGGTCTGGTGCTGACCTCCGCAGAGTGACACGCGCCGACGCCTACAGCGTGTACAAACCCCGCCACCCAACCCCCCCCGCAGCCGGCCATGCAGCCAGTCTGCGTGCGGTGTGGAAAAAAGGAGGCAATGAAAGCAGGCCAGGACGACGCTGACATCTGGGAGCCTTTTGTGCTGGAAGCCTAATTAGATAGCAGGATGATGGCTGATAGTTTGCATGTCAGCGTGTGTTAAAGGTCGGAAGAGGGTTCTCTCTTCTTTTTTTTTTTTGAACATCTGCTGCAGGAACAAGGGGGGAGCCCCAACACAAGCACAAGGATAATGTGAGGGGATAACAGCTTCATGAGAACACTTGGGCCCATTGAGAGTCTCTGAAACAAAAACAGCCTTGTGGATAAATGAGTCCATGAATATGGATTGGATTTGTCATACTAAGTGATTCATGTTCACAACTGTGTGCAAGTAACATTTTCATTGACAGTCGATTGTTGCACCTTCTGTCAGTGTCACAAAGGCGGATGCCATCTGAACACGATCCTACTTTCCATTTTTAAACACTCGCGTGGCTCACACCCACCAAAGAATTGCATGTTTGGATAGCCGTTTCCTTGGCAACGGCCTTAGTTGCAAATTACACATCCATGTTGAAATGAAGCCACAGTGGATCGTGTATGGGGGGTCCAGAGTTTTAAATGAGTACTCACATCTTCACATCACTTGGAAAAGTTGTTGGAGAGAAAGCCAAGTAGTCGATGGGAGAAGAGGAAGTGAATCGTAAGTCGGGTTATCCCACCTTCACAACAGGATTCATTTGTGCACTCATGCCAGTGAGAGGTCAACCCAAGTATCCGGACTGAGTGTATGATTGCAACGATTATCCACTTCACCATTATCTTTCATTTGTCAGTTATAATGCACGGGAGGGGACGTCAGCCACAAATGGGCGCTGCTATTCCTTTCCAGTTTCCATTCATTGATTGTATGACGTGACGTGTGCAAATCCATCTGCAGCAGCACAGATGGTCTGCGCTGATTCTGTCTTTTTCGGCTCCCTCTGCTGGCCAACCCGTCTGAGCCAACTGGACCTGACTTGGAATTAACAGTGGGATCAATCAATCTTATCTGTTGTAATGATTTTAAAAAGTAAATAATTGAATTGGATTTTGCGTGAGCAAGCCAATTATTACACTGGATGTTTTGCATTTGGACAATGAGGCGCTTGTGGCACTGGGGCAACGATAAAATTGTCTATTTCTATTTTAGCATGTTACAAGTGTATGTGAAAGGCGAGCTGCACTGTGGAAACGGACGAGGTCAATGTGTTGACTGTTTGGTCCACTTTCTACTAGGGCTGGGCAATAAATCGAATTAATTCGAGACATCGTCATTTAAAAAAATCGAATTGTTAAAAATTTGTGAAATCGAGTTTGTTTACAATAGCTACCAACTACTTAATTGTGGCATTTAAGCACAAACTATGAATGTTAAGTGTATGTTAAAACTAATTACAATCAGTATACATTACTGGTGTCTGAACATTTTGCACAAATTATTTTTTGAATAAATGAAACCTTTAAATAAACGTTTGTTGGATGTATTAGGTTAAAATAGATTAAAATCATAATCATCCTGAATGACTGGACAAATCGAAGTTTTCTTTTTTGGCCATATCGCCCATCCCTACTTTGTACTGGTGGTGACATGACTTGCAGCAGCAGACTGACTGCAAAATGCTTTGAGATGAAAATTCTTTCTTTGCACGTCATTATGACAAATGTTTCCAAAAGATGATCTTGATTATTCATGTCTGGGTGTGTCAAACTATCAAAGAAGAACTGATCAACACACAGAGAGAGGTACGAAAGTAACAATGTACTTTGTAGTCCAAAGTGGAGCAACATTCAGCAACTTTGAAATCAAGAATGTAACACACAAAAGGTCTTATAATCATCAAACAAGTCAACCAGAAGATTAAGCAGAGATAAATGAGTACACAAAGCGGCACTGGTAAGAAATGAACCTGCCAAGACGACATGGGTGAGATCACATCTGAACAAGATGGCATAGCAGGGATAATTATAATAATAATAATAATTAAAAAAAACGTCATGTGACATAACCTGAACAGGGGACACCTTGAGAGAATAACCAAATAAGGCAACACAGATTCAAAAAAAGGAACTAAACAAATAATATTAAAAAGCTAAGATAACATGGACGGTTGTGTTACTTTAAAATCATGTGACATGTTCACAAGACAAATCAGTACGCTTTCAAATCAAACCAAAAAGATAACATTTTCATCTTTACCTGGATTCAATCATCAATTCAATCAATCGTGGTTGTCGGTCGCTTTTAACGTCATCGCGCTTATTTGGCCTTCAGTTTCTTACCGCCACTTGCTGGATTGGAGGGGTAGTGCACTTTGTTTTTTCACTACCACACGTCATCAAACTCATTTGAATTAATTACCGAGAACTGTAAGACGTTGTGGAAACACAATTATAAATTCCCTGTAGAACTTTTACAGCCAAGAACTCCCTTTACGCAGAACTCAAAGATCCTGGGCTTCTTGGTGGAAAAGGGGCTAATTAAAACTTGGATCAGCACCCAGCAGCCTGACTAAGATGACTGACTGAACCGGTTCGCTGAATGGGCAAAAAACCCTTAAAGAAACGAAACGACATCATCTGCTAACAAGAAAATGGTAAGTACGTCGTGTTCACTCAGCAGCATATTGATTAAGTCGAGGCTTTAAAGGGAGAAGGAGGTTCAATTTAAAAAGTAAGCCGTTCGAGCAACACGACTATGCCCAACTTTCCCATCATCCTGCTCCAGGTACAAAAATACAAAAGACTTTCCCCTTCAACTTGTGGTTGGCATGTGGGCACCATGTGGAGTGCCAATAAAAAACTGAAGTGAACATTCTATCAGATAGCTGCCGAGAGCTTAAGAAACAACAGCACAGCAATTGCCTCTGTCAGGCTCAGTCATTTTTTTTTTTTTTTTTTTTAATAAATATGTGCTGTGTTTGTCATATGGCGAGTCTGATCAATCAACTTTGAATTGAATTGAGTCAGGAGCTTTGGTCCCGGCTGGGTAATCTGACATCAGCGTGTGTTTAAGAAATGAATGGAACTATAGTTAGCTGCACATAAGATGTTTCAACTCATCCAAATACACCTGCTGATGTGCATTTGTTCAATAACTGCAAACTTACTGTGTTTGGAAGCCGGCCTCTGTCGAGCTCCTTTTCTCTCAAGTGCTGTTTTGGTTGTGAAGACAGACAGAAGAGTGACGATGTGGAATTTCCTTTGACGGCAGCTGAAAACATGCTGCTGCTAATTCTCCAGGAAGTGTTGCAGGGTTGCGCCGAGCTCGTCTGCAGCAACACCCAATCAGACGGGAGGGAGGGACGGGGAGGGGCGCAGCAAGAGTGACGATTGACAAGTTTCACATGACGTCATCACCAGCAGCTGTTGACACTTATGCAAGTTGATGAACTTCAACCGTGCACCGCAGACCCACAAGACATGTTTGCCAACATCAGCTTTTTTCTTGTTTTGCTAAACAAACATACAAAAGCATGACTATGCGTGGAATTCCTTGCAGGACAAATGTGTTTTTCAAATGAGCTTTCCTTTTGGGGAGTTGCATGCAATCGTGATCGTGTGTTGACTAGGGCTGGGTATCAACCTCACGATACGATACGTTTCACGATACAGGGGCCACGATACGATACGTATCGCGATACATATGTATCCCAAATAAGACACATTTTATTTTTTATTTTTTTTAAACAAAATATAGGAAAATTGGTACACTGAGACACGTGCCATGTTAAGTTTATCAATAAATAAATGTTGACATTCTTCCTCTGTTTTCATTTTTCTTAGCAAGACACAGTGTCCAATCACTGGTGAGCTATTTTTGCATTAATTGAAGGCAATTAACTTCAAAGACGCTGCTGGTTTTTATTTTTTAGGTACAATGCAAGCCGCAAAGGCAAACGTGAACTGCCGATTTAAAGTTAACAAGCAATATCGATTCTGACGCCTGCGTATCGATACGTGTATTGTGATGAGGCCCGCAACGATATATTGCCTTATCGATTTTTTAAGCACACCCCTAGTGTTGACACAGTCAGTCAGGCAGGCAAGGAGGTGCTGAAGCGCTTTTCCTGTCTCACATGCTGCTGCTGCTTTGGCATTCCTCAAGTGTGTTGGCTTGGCAGTCGAAGCGCGTCTGTCGTGTCCTGCGTTGCCTTCTCATTGAAATGGACGCACATGACTCGGAGGTCGACTGCCAAGTGGATCTCTTCACGGCCAGCTGGGAGCCAGTGGGTGGAGCTTTGCTTTGCTTTGCCTTGCTTTTCATTTGACTTCTCTGCATTCCTCGTCACGGCCACAAGGATGTGCAATCAATCTCGGCCCAGATGTTATATTTAGTGACTTCTCGGAGGAGACGCAGATGAAGTTGAAATGAAATTGCATGTTTGTTAGTTGTTACTGGATGCTCTCAGCTGCCCACAGCTCGACTTGCACAACCGCAGCAAACAAACGGACTCCTTGAGCTTGTCTTTGTTTGGCACATTCCTTCCTCCCGGTCATCAACACAATCACTCTGTGATTGCGTTTTTGCTCACTGCATGCTAACAATATGAAGTCAGTGAAGGAGAATTGGCAGCAGTCAAAAGTAGATTTGTATAACAACCAAATCGTGTGCTCAGTGTCTGAGCTTATAGCCAGTACAAGCAAACAATCATGAGCTATTATCGGCATTCAATTCCAACTAAACGTCACAATCGACTTACAAAATAAACACATTGAATGGAATGTAGTTGAATACTGTAGCAGACAATATTGACCTTTCCACTTCGAATGTACTGCTAACTTGTACTTTTTAATAACAACGTTTCCTTGTGGTTTCAAGATTTTTTTTTTTCTTCACAGAAGTAGATTGCTGACAGACAGGACAAACGTTCAATTTGTGCCGTAAATAACGTGACTCGATTTAAGCTGTCTTGTGAAATGTTCACACGCCACTTCCACATGAAGTCTGCTTGATGGAAACGCACATTGGATCGGGCTCATCTGGCCAAAAGACACAAAACTTCTTTGCATCTCAAATCACAATTATGCCCTCTGCTTCTGTTTGTCTCCTCTATCACTCGCAACCTGACGTTAGAATGAGAAACAAACTCATCGCTTTTATGGATCTGGTCAATTTTGTACTTTGATGCTTAAGGTCATCACACTTGCATATGCAAAATGGCCCATAGCACATACAGGAAAACTATATATACACACAATACAGGTAGGAGTGCTTTCATTGCTGGAAGCTGGAGTGTCTAGACCCCGTGGCCGTGGGAGCCACATGGAAGAACAAACAACCCAAATGGGATGAGAGATAAGCAAATACAAAGGGGACGTCAACCCTAAACTTTTCTTTACAATATTACAAGTACTGTATGTTGTTCTATGCAGACCCACTAGTTGAATCATGGTATTCTGATGAACAGTGCATTTGTGGAATAGTTGAGCCACTCGCTTTTAGCCATCTCAGGGGGACGGCCATTTTGCCACTTGCTGTCGACTGAAAATTACATCACAGTTGTTCAGGTCACGCCCGATCACCAGATTTGTGAGCTTGGTCATGTGACGTTCACAAGCTGAGCCGTGATCGGTCGTTACCTGAGCAAGGATTGACTGGGAAGGCAGATTGATCCCAGTGGGATTGACACGGTTTCCATCTCAAAGCGTTTGGGGTGAAGTTATGTAAACGACAAAGATGGTTGATTCTGAATCAATTGTTTGTTGTTTTGGTTGACACAGTCAGTCCAAATCACGTTGTGTGATGTGAAGTTACTTATTTTGAATAACTAAATTCATGTTATAATCAACAGAGATGGGAAATTCAGGCTGCGATTGGCTGGCAACCAGTCCAGGGAGTACCCCGTCTACTGCCCAAAGCCAGCTGAGATGGCTTAGGGTTAGGGATTAGGGTTAGGGGGTTAGGCTCCAGCACCCCCCGTAACCCTTGTGAGGAATAAGCGGTCAATAAAATAAATGGATAGATGGATAGATGGATGGATGGATGGATGGATGGAAGGAAGGAAGGAAGGAAGGAAGGAAGGAAAATTCCGATCCAAAAAGTCAAAACCCTGCCACAGTTTGGCATTAGCCACAGCTGTTTCTACTCAGCGGGCAGATAAACGAGCTCGGAAGCACCTGTGAGCTGTGGTGACAGCCAAACTGTGGCAGGGTTTTTACTTTCTGGACCTTCCCATCTCTGATCATAAATAAAGGAGCAAATGTTTTTAGAATGATGTCCCTTGTTTTGCCCTTCACAGATTGTGTCTACTGCATTGCTTCCCAGTTCAAAGGGGCGTTTCCATGCACTTCCTGCTATCAAGTCGGAAAAGTCCGATTTCCTTCAAATGCAGCATGATGTCATTTCTGGTCAACAGCAAGTGGCAAAATGGCTGCCTCCGGAGATGGATAAAACGAAAGCTACGAATGTAACTACGGTTCTATGAGTCCCGAACAACCGCACAGATGTCCTCCAAGGGCACGCCCCTCAGAGCAGCCCCCGTATCCTCACCAGCAAGTCATAACAAAGCAATCCAAACGGCTTTCGTTAAAGATGTCAATTTAACTCATACGCACCGGACCTGAAGCTGTACACAGCCGAGAGGTGGCAAAAGTGGCTCTCGTAATGATGGCAGGAGAGATCCAGTCTATCCGTAACCATCACGAAAGAAAAAAATGCACTGAACCATCGCAGCCAAGGGGGACGAGAAACACCCGCAGCCCCGATCAAACATATCACAGGCTACAAGGGGAATTCCATGCTGGTTACAGCACCGCCACCTGGCGGTCGGGAGGGACGAAGCGTGTTGTAAATCAGAATGTCGTGTGTAAGGGACACACAGCCTACAACATATTTGAAAGAATTTTTTTGAGTTGACTTCCCCTGTAACAAATGAATGTTTTCTCATGTAACAGACACATTCCAACTTTTTACACATTTTTACTTTTTTTACTCTTGTTTTATTGACAACAGTATTGGGGACGCCATTTGGGAGACTGCCGATTCGAATCCCGACGAGTTATTGCAATGTCTACGCCGGGGGTTTCCGGCTGTGTTGTTGATATGGACCAATTAATATCATCCTTCTCTCAGGAGGTCTCCCATCTATCCGCCATCCAGCTAGCAGCCATCTTTTGCTCAAAGACAGCTAGTAAACTGGAGTCTCCAGCTCCCTGTCACTCTCAACATGCTAAATATAGAAATTGTTTGAACGGATGGATTGATGGACATTATATTGAAGTGTTTTATGATCCTGTGTTCTGGCTTAAGGCAGAAAGAATTTTGTGCCGATGTCAGCTAGATTCAGAGAAAAGATCAAGCTGGGAAGATTTTGTGTGGACGCAGCAAGATGAAAAGCAGAATGAAAGCGCTTGGCAGTCTGACATATATGATGTCAATAAATCAGCGACGGCATTCCCACCCGTGTTTCATCTGCATGCAAAGAGGATTTCATCTTTTTTTTTTTTTTTTTTTTTTAAACGGAGGCTTTTTAAGTGTCGAGGCTGGCCATCCGACCAACTCTTTATGTCTGCTTCAATTGAGTTCTTGTGGTCAATGTAGTGGACCTATTTGTGTGAATGGAGGCTTTCACATGGAAGACAGAGGATGAGAGTGACACGGTCATCGTGCATCCCCATCTTCAAACGAGACCTCGACAAATCTGGTGAGAGTTCAGTTCAGCGAGTGCCAAAGCGATTGGTTCACAAGTGTCTTTGTCTCTTTCTTTTCTTCATGTGTTTTTCCTTTTTTTTTTCTCTTCTCTTCTCAGTTTCTTTTGGTAATGCCACCTGTGCATGTCTCCTTCCCGGCTAGGCTACTCACTGGAACATGCAGTGAACCCCTGATCCACACAATATGAACCAAGAAAGAGAAAAAAAAAAAAAAAAAAAAAAAAAAAAAAAAAAAAAAAAAGACATATTTTGATTAATGCTAAAATACTTAGTCATATCAGGGGACACTCTTCTGGGGGGAGGGAAAAAACATTAATCAACAGTTTGAAAGGACACCGTTCTACGATCATGTTTGCATTTCAGTCACAGTTGGAAAAAAATTTCAAAATGTCAAGATGACAGTCTAATAGATGACAAGGTTTTCATGACCATAATATCGTGTATCTGACCAAAAATAGTTGAAGGGTACAAACGTGTTAGCCTACAGGAGCTGTGATGAGTTATCTCCAAAAGTTGGTGGGAGCTTTTGTACTCGTTCACAGGATGCTGTAAATCTCGAGACGTGCGCTCGCTCACTCTGGCCCACATGTGAAGAAAAGGAAGAAAAAAAAGTGCGGAGGGCTGAGCGAAGAAGAGGTTTGGATGGAGCGCTCGGACGCACGTTAATTGCACCTGACTCCATCAAATATTTATTAAACCAAATGTGATATCAAAGTACAAATATGAGTTTGGCCAACTCTTCTATTTTGCATTACATTGAAAGTTGAGTACACACGTTGCTATTTTGCTTCTCTGCATCCACTACTGGAAAACGTTCCTGCTAGCAGAGCTGCAGACGATCACAGTTGATTTCTTTTATTAGGAGTAGTACGAGCAAGAGTACTGAGGACGTTAGTTAGATAACATTGAATTGCTACAACTTTGGCATTCCGATCACCGGCTACGCAAGCTCTCGAGACATGATGGAGATGGATGGATGAATTGATAGCATATCAGCAAAATTCATCAAAATGTGTGTTAAATCAAGGAAAATGCCCGGAATAGTGGGAATTGACTGGACATTTGCATTGTTTTTTTTTTTGGGGGGGGGGGGGGGGGGGTTTAATGGTGTGGTGGCGAAAACAGTAACAGTGATCATGAAGAAGCTTAAAACAGATGGAAGAAATGTGTTCTCCCACATTTGTACACTTTCCCGCAGAAAAATGCACCTGTTGAATATCCAAATAGTGAAAGTATAAAACAAGCAAAATGTTCCCTCACTCCCTTGCGTTCAAAAACAAGACTTCATATTGCTCGACTGTTATAACGCTGACGACAGCGCCCTCTTGTGGAAAAGTAACAGAATACAGACTTGAAGGCAATCAAGTCCACTTCTGTATTTACCGTACTGTGGTACTCTTTTTCTATTTGGTGAATGTGTTCGCTGCCTTCCATCGATCTGCTGACATCTCTGTTATTGGCATTTGGGGGATAATAAGATAACTGCACCAGAGAGCTTAAATAAAATTGCATTTATTCCTTTACAAAACAAGCACAATTGGTTAAAAAGCTTGAATAATATCTTGTATAAAGTCTGCAATGCAGATGCAAGAGGCGCACGCAGCATGCATTGACATCAAGTCACTTCTTTCATCCACCGCAACACAACAAAGGAGATAAAACAATGCATTCCGTCAAAGCATATTCCAAATAATTTGTGATAATCTGGCTACAGTGTCACGGCTCGTCCATCTGACTATTTAAGGCTAGCCAATATCTGTACAACAAAAGGTGCGATTGACAGAGTACAATAAGAATAATAATAGCCAAGACAAGAGCTGCACTCTCTCCTTGTGACAACCTGAGGTAACCCAAATATCCTTCTTATGATGTTGCAGTACCCTTCCAACCACAATAATCAACATATTCATGAGCGGCTATTAGACGGCGTCAATTCAACTGAGTGCCGCCGTAAAGACAGCTCTGGTATTGGATAGCATGAGACTGTTTGTGTGAGTGCTCATCCAGTCATGTTGCACTTGGTGGCAATTGGAGCAGAAGAAAAGCTTGGTGAATATTACGTGTCCACCTGTTGCTGAGTGCAGCTCGTCTTGCTCTCATTCCACAGGCGGAGATCAAACTAGGATTTGACGGCAGCGCTTTTGGAAAGTAGTTTGTGATAAATCCAGCCATCACCCTGGTGGAGAGGAAGCCAGCTTGAACACACGATGATGCATTTGTCGCCTGCAGGAGATCAAATGATATGTCTTACCTCCCTGTCAAAGTATGTGGTCCTCCAATCAGTTTCCGTCTCAGCCCGGTGTCGCTCTTCCGAGCGCTGTCGCTCTTCCAGGACGCGCTTGTGCTCCGTGGCTTTGTCCATGTCTTTCTGCCGCAAAGCCTCCGTAACATGCTGCCACAAACGCCTGAAACACGTGCAACAATGGAGTCAACACAATCCCATAATGCAACATCAACATCAATCCAACCAGATGAGCACTTTCTTCCTTTACAAGGCATTTTTCTTTGCCTCCATTGTCAAGCGCGTGTTCGTGTGGGCTGCGCAATTCATTTAAAGTCAAATACAATTTCAATTATTCCACTCCACAATTACAAAGTTAGCATCATCGTTTAAAAAAAAAAAAAAAAGAATACTCAGTTTGAGTTCATTTATAGATTAGAAAAAAATTAAAGTAACCAATTTCATAATTTTTTGTTTCAACCAAAAGGAACTTGCATTATAGCTTTTAAAAAATATATTTCTTAATATTTTTTTCGTTTAAACATTTTCTTTTTTTGAACCCAAAAAAATAAATGATAATCCTAATTGTGATTAAATTATTATATTGTATATTATACAGGACTGTCTCAGAAAATTAGAATATTGTGATAGTCCATTATTTTCTGTGATGCAATTAAATGAGCAAAAATGCCATACATTCTGGATTCATTACAAATCAACTTAAATTTTGCAAGCCTTTTACTGTTTTAATATCGCTTTTTTTTTCTTTTTTTTTTTTTACGTTTTCTTAAGCTATAAAACATAATCAGCAATATTAAAATAACAAAAGGCTTGCAATATTTCAGTTGATTTGTAATTAATCCAGAAGATGTGACATTTTTGCTTTTTTAATTGCATTACAGAAAATATTGGACTTTAGAACAATATTCTAATTTTCTGAGACAGTCCTGTATATAGTCAAATATTACCAAAATAATCGCGATTTCTTCATAATGGAGCAGCCGTATGTGGGGTTCAGTTTTGTTTTTTTAAATGATTATTTTTAACCGGTTCAACGTGGTATAAAGTGCCTTAAAATGACTTTGGTTCTGAAGTGGTGCTGTATAATCAAATTGTGTTGACTCTGAAAGTACCAGGGAAGAGTCAAGATATTATGCAGGAAGAAGCGTCTCTTCAGCTGGCCAGGGAATGCAAGAGTTGGACAATGTGAATGTGGCAGAGGGAAGACTGGTGCTCTCTGCTTATGCAGCACCTCTTGCAAACCAGATAATAAGCAAATAAGATGGACTCATTAGTTCTCTCTACTGCCAGCGGGGGAAGGCGGAAAAACAACAACAACAAAAAAACAGCTCCTATGTGACGGCTCAAATTGACCCATTTCAAAATGAAACAAATAAAACTTCCAACATAGCGTGACAAGTGTCATAATCCTTACGTACAATGGGAAAGGATGATTTGACATTTGCGGCATGTGTAAATAATGATGGTTAATTGTTTGTTTGTTTTTAAGCATGTGACCAATTATCAAACCACGCATGAACATGCTGGTCCTACAAAAGGAACATACGAGTGATTTTATACAAGCGCTATCATATTGACTTGATTCGAGTCTCCTGTCCATGTCCAGACCTGGATTCGCTCGGCCCTTGCTTCTCGATGGGCCGGACGCACTTTCTTGTTACGGGCAGTTTGGTGACGTCGACCACCCTGGTGTCGCCGTTGGTATACGTGAATTCCAGGATGCCGTTCCATTCGCCCTGAATGCGGCACACCACCGCATTGGTTGGGTTGTGTTTCACCTCTGCTGTCACTCTACATTTGGCAAAACAAAATCAGTTATTTCACTCTCATCTTCTGCTTGCAGACTCAAAAGGTGAAGCAAAGTCCTTACTTGTGCAATTTGCCACCATAAAACGGTTTTGTCTGGAAAGTGATGACGGCAGCGTAGCCGGTCTTGGCGCAAGTGATGTTGACTTTGCCGCCCAGTTCCACCCAAGGAACAGTCAGGATGGAGCGTGCGTATGCGCATGGCAACGTGAAGGTGTATTCTTCATCATGCTCCAGCAAAGTCAGGCAACCTGATACAAAAAAAATCATTCAGACGTCAACATCAAACATGTCTATACAAACTAGGGCTTGCTTGATTATGAAGAAAATATTAACTCATTCACTCGCTGCCATTTTCACAGAAGCAATCCCAGCTGTTTGACTGGATTTGGACTGGTTTTGCAAGACCAACAGAATACTGCGGTCTATTGCTATCAAAACATGGAACCGACCAAAAGAAAGATTCGAGTCTCTTCTTTCATCAGGGGGAAAAAAAAAAAAAAAAAAAAAAAAGTAAAGTATATTTCTATCTGTTTCCGTTTTGGAGGAAATATTAGACTATAGCTAAGTTTCATCATTATTCACAACTGTAGGAAAAACAGCTTTGTACACATGGCCCTGGTTGATCTCTTATACTCTGCTGCCACCTGCAGGCCGTTTCGTAATAACTACTATTGCCATTACCATTCTCTTCAGTTCAGAGGCTGCATTAAAGCAGTCTGTATGCTCTAGCATTAAAAAACAAACAAAAACGTATAAATACGTCTTTGGGAGCATGGTAGTATTTAAAATAGAATGTATTTTTACGTTTTTGGGAGCAAATGAGTTAATCACAATTAATTTGCTAATAATTGAAATTACAATTAGGGCAATCATTTGTTTTGTGGTACAAAACAAGAAAATGTTTAAACATAAAAAATATTAAGACAAATACATTTCTTTGAAACACTAATTATGCAAGTTTCTTTTGGACCAAACAGGGTTATATGAGTCTTTCTAAAATTTGAAAAAAAAAAGCGCAAATATATACATCTCAAAATCAGTATGAATCTTTTATTTTTGTTTACAATGATGCCGATTTTGTAATTGTGGAGTGTAATAATGGAAATTGCAATTGAATTTTGATGAATTTCCAAGCAAAAAAAAAAAAAAAGCCTTGTACTAACTAACCTTCCCCAATCATGGAGACTCCAATGGACATGCCCATGAACTTGCTCTTGGTCCACACATGCGTATTGACACACATGCGCCTCTCCTGACATTCGGCATAGAAGCCAGACACGGGCGGGTGATGGGACACCTGCTCGGCCACAAAGCGCACTTGGTAGGACTGGTGGGAGGCGTCGGGGCTGGGGCTTCCTCGGGGGGACTCGGCAGACTCGGTGGCCTCTGCCGTCTTGGGGACTTTCCAGGAGCAGTGGAAGGTCTCGCCAATGATGGGGTTGTAGGGCTTTTTGGCGATGGCGCCCTTGCGGCCCTCGTGGAAGGAGGTGAGGTAGTATTCTACAAAGGCGACCATGCGCTCCTCGGGGCTGCCGCCGTCCGTGATGGCCACAAAGAGTTCCGGGTGCGACATGAAGTCGGCGTACATCTCCAATAGAGAGCGCTTCTCCAAGATGAAGGTGGGCAAGACAACCTGGAGGACATTCACGCATTATGCTAAATATTGTTATTTTGCTTACAAGCATGACGTACATTCCACACACATCAACAACAGCTCATTCACGCTAGTGTTCATTTTGTCTGCCATTCTGAAATGGAGTCTCAGTTTTAGTCCAATTTCAGTCACGCTTGTTAGTTTTGAATCACAGTTAGTCAACCTCATCCCTTTTTTATTTAGTCCATTTTTAGTCGACTGTAAATCGAGCATTTAAGTCTTTATTTTAGACCAATAAAGCATCGTTTTATTCGTTCAGTTTTAGTCAACAGAAAGTGTAAACATTTTAGTCAGAGCAACCATTTTGCACCTGTATATTTTTTGTCAGCAGATTATATTGAACCTTTTCGGATCTAAAACTATTTCACATAACATTTTCTCATCTTTTTGATGGAAAACAACTTGACACACACTTACAGTGGCTACTACGGCTCCATGCGTCGAGCTAGTAAGTTAGCCAGCAGTAGTTAGCTGTCAGATTAACATAACGTTATAGCCGTTGGATTCATGTTAAATTATAACTATAATTTACTTTTTTTTTTTTTAACCTTTCACCATGAATCCACCTCCTGTCTGTCCCATGACAATTTGTTTTTTTTCTTCCTTTAACTTTGTATTCTTACTTCAACTTGTATTATACACTTGTAATGTGTTTACATGTTCAAAAACAATAAACCAAACCATGCGTTTGTGCTGTGTGTCACAGACGTGACAAATTAGCAGACAAGATTTGACAAAATTCTAACATTTTTATCTCGTTTTTGTTCATGAACTAAAATGTCCATAGATTTTAGTCCAGTTTTTATGAAGTGAATGACATTTTCGTCTCATCTTTATTAGTTGACGAAAATGCAGACTGATTTCGTCCCAGTTATTGTTTATTCATAAGGGTTTTAGTCTAGTCTAAGTCTAGCTTTATTCCAGTGAAAAATGTGTGTTAAGGAAATTATTTTTGTTGACAAAATTAACACTAATTCACACATACCCAAATTTCCTCTAAAAATATCACAATGAATCCTGGTTGATATGTTAAAAAAAAACAAAAAAAAACTGGCCCAGAAGAAAGCAAAAAAAAAAAAAAAGAACACATCGAAACAAAGCCCTAACCGGAGGAGAGCAGTGGAAATAATCAGGCGAACTCCTCAGCACACAGCAGGCAAGATACGACGCTGGTGACAAATCCATGTGTCAGCATATGCAAGTGAGTCAGTGGACGTACCCGCGTGAGGTCCATGCCCAGCTTGAGCTGCGAGAGCAGATGTAGGATGACGCTACGCTCCTCCTCCACAGCACACAGGTCCTCCTCTTCGTCCGTGAACGAGTCCATCACCTCGTCCTCAGGATCGATGTCTTCCTGCTCCTGCTGAACCAGCAAGACAAGAATGAATCCAACAACCCTAAGCGAACCTTCTTTTGGAACGAGCTCTTTGTCGTCTTACCGCAGAGGAGCTGCAGGACTCGGATGTGGCGGTCTGCAGACGTCCGTCTTCGAGCAGGCCCTCTCCCGTTGGGACGCTGTCCGAGGAATGGCTGCCATTCTTCAGGATGTCGGGCAGCTTGGGATCCGGCCACTCCATGGTGGATCCTGCCATGGGCGGGGGGTGCAGAGCAGCAGGTTAGGAGGTACTCAGGAGATGATCGTCCCCCCCAACCTCCCTCCCGAGCAAACCCCCCCTGACACTCACAGCTCGGTGCACAAACACACGTAGCCTGCCTGCCTGCCACTTGTGGCACAAGCGCCTGACTTGTGCCGATCCTGGTTCAAGTTCAGCAGAGTGCAACTGGAGCCTTCAGTCAGACGATGGAAGTTGCCGCGCCAACAGGAAGCATCCTCATCCTCTGATTGGCTCAGGACTGTCGGTGTGGCATCTTTTTATACCCATCCCATTCAAACTCACCTTGCGCGTTGCCGGGCAACTTCATCTGATTGGCTGTCGCCATTGAGGCAGCCTGATGAAATATGCATCAAGTAATAAGATCTGCTTCAGAAATGTGGCACGTTAACTGCTTGTTTTCCCGTTTCGTAAGATTTGGAACGGCGAGTGCCTGTTGAAGTCAAACATGACTAACATATTTGCTGTACGTGTGCGACATACTGTGCATTGAAATACGAATGAAAACACTGTGTCACCACTGCTGCGTGGATATTCTAACTACCTGAGGTCCAATTACTGTTGACACAGGTGGCAATCGCAGGTACAGCTTCCTATCAATAATGCAAAATGATTCCACCGTTTGTCTAGATTGGATGGAGGCCTGTTGCACATCTATGATTTGAATTGTTGGCCTACTAATTAGCACAAATTGGGTTTCCCTTTCATCAGCATTTGAATATATGTACAAGAAAGGAAAGCATCTGCCCACCTTCCATGGAACCTGTCTGCCTGGCCACCTGCTGCAGGTTGAGGATATGTAAGCATTCGTTGAGGCAGGTCATAGTGGCCATGGACGTAGCCTTGAGCATGAGCAGGTCCTGGTCCAAAGAGGAAAGTCCAGGAGCTGCAGGCAGGCCCTCGATGCCCTGGATTAGGTCTCGGTGCTGGCCTTGAGCCTGGCTCATCATCTGCACGGGGTAGCAGACAAAAATCGTCATCAAGTTTCTTTTGTAGGACAACTTAATGGTGGAAATCAACGGAACAATGAATACACATCTCTGTCCATCAGCGCTTCATTATTTACTTCTCTGGCTTCCATGAGATGGTCTGGCAGCAGTGAGCGCTTGCTGGAATAGAGCGACGAGCCCTTGTGTAATTGCCAGTTGAATAACGAGGACGGGTTCTGGCTCGGTCGGCGCAGAGACATGGGCGAGTTGCTGCTGCCTTGCGACACCATGGAGTAGCTGCGCGACTTGGGTGGAGGATTATTCTGAGTAAAGTCGCACAACGTTCAATTCAAATGAAATTAAATGAAATGTTTCTCATCCGCATGTTTCAAAGCAACACTTACCTTCCCCATGGCCTCCGTGTGATGCTGCGTGCAGATTTGCAGTCTGCTCACCCAGTGCTGCCTCTCTTTGGCGTCGGTGGCTAAAAATGACACATACATTAAAAATAATTAATACATGGCAGCTCTCACACTGTCCAAATCCATGTGGATTTTTGCACCATCATGCAGCAGAGAATAGAAAACATGCACATCAATACTGCATGAATATGACGAATGGAGACGAGAAAACGATGGCCTGGTGGTACACAAATTTGGATTTGAAGGGATACTTGACTCATTGAACAATTTTCAGCAGTGAAAAGTTCATATTTTGTCCAGAATTAATTAGATAACTTTATTTTTTTTCATGTACAATTAATACCTTTAAAAAGTAGTTTTTCTACTTGCTGTCTGTCGACTGATGATGACCTCACCTATGTTGAGGAAGTAGGTAACAGCCAATCATGGCTCACCTGTTTTCTGGGTGTGGTCAGTAAAATGAGACATGATTGGTCATTAGCTACTTCCTCAGCACAGGTGATGTCATCATCAGTCGACAGACAGGAAGTAGAAGAAAAAAATACTTTTTAAAGGTATTAATTGTACATGAAAAATAATAAAGTTCGCGGCAGGGTGGATGAGTGGTTAGCACGTCCACCTCCCAGTGCTGAGGACGCAAGATGGAGTCTGGGCTTCAGCCTTCCTGGGTGGAGTTTGCATGTTCTCCCAGTGCCTGCATGGGTTTTATCTGGGTCCTCTGGTCTCCTCCCACATTCCAAAGACATACAGGGCAGGTTAATTGGGCGCTCTGAATTGTCCTTAGGTGTGTTCGTGAGTGTGGATGGTTGTTCGTCTCTGTGTGCCCTGCAATTGGCTGGCAACCAGTTCAGGGTGTACCCAGCCTACTGCCCGTAGCTGGCTGGGATAGGCTCCAGCACCCACGCGACCCTTGTGAGGAGCAAGCGGATGGATGGAAATTATAATAGTTACCACATTAATTCTAGACAAAATATTAACTTTTTACTGCTAAAAATGGCTCAATGAGTCAAGTATCCCTGTTTTCATGCTACAGACCCCACACATGGAGATTTAAAAAACAAAAACAAAAGAGGAACACATTTAATAGTTAAGATTGTTGGCCCTAACTTTTGGACCCTAACCTTGCTCTTGCAAGATGAATTCTCGCGGTATTTGTGAGTTGACAAACTCCGGAGAATACATCTTGTACCACTCCCGCAAATAACCGCCGTTCCCAAACCACCAATCACAGAGCGACATTGTGTTTGGAGGCGGGATATGCAACTGTGACGAAACCAGGAAGCCAGCGCCGACGAAGGGGCTAACAAACAAACCCAACATGGATGAAGGGATGAATGGACGCTACAATGAATTCTGTTCTCGCAGAATTATTCACTGTTGAATGTTGAACAGCGAGAGGCGCTTTGTGCATTTTTAGCTGGTAAGATGTTCGTGCTTTTCCCCCCTTCGACAAGAACGAAGATGAAATTTTCACCCGTTGCCATGACTGGTTAAAACAAACGTGTAGAATGTCACATCGTCCAATCAGCTCAAATTATTGTACAGCATTTCCAGCCTTTTCCCGACAAAATTATTGTAGAGGCTATTGTCAGGTTATTTGGACCCTAATTTCAGGACAAATTCACTTTTAACACATCTCAGACCGACATAATCTTATCTTAAACAAAAGATAATATGTCTCTGGCCAGGAAGAGACAAAATTAGCATTACATGTGTACCAGGGCTCAGAAAAAAATGTGAATAAGAGCAAAGCAATAACCAGGAAACACACCCCTGAGCTTGTACTGCTCGCCACTGATGGCATTGACAGTGAATGTGTGCGAGTCCTCATCACTAGGGGAGATGACCGCCCCTGCCAGCGGGAGCATGCCGCGGGGCTTCTGGGGCCGGGACTGCTCATTGACAAAGTACTCCAGCACACCTGCCTCGTTGTTTAGGACAAAGAACCTGGAAAACAAGAAAAATAAGCTGTCCAATCTATCAACGGCAGTGAAAAGGCATCACGTTGGAAAGGAAGCTTGTGCAGGGCAAATCACCTGTACTGCCAACCTGTCACCAAGTTGGTGTACTTCATCAAGTAGCCATCGATATTCTCCATGTGGTCACTGGCGTCCAATGTGATCATGCGAAAGGAGACAAACAGAAGACAGAACGCAGTGAGACGGCGCACACAGCATGAGAAGCAAACAAAGGTGATTTTTCCACAGCCTCGTAAACTTGTCTGACCAGAAACGCAACTGCGACCAAATACAACGCCCGAAACAAATAAGTCGCGAGTTGTCGTTCTTTCCATCACACCTGTATGTGCTCTCGAATACGATTTGATCCAATAGCTAGCTTTATAGCGTCATCAAGACAAACAAACAAACAAACAAATAAATAAATGAATAATCACCTATACTGCCAGCTCTTGGCACTCGCTCTAGCAGAGCTTGAAGTCCTGTTGTTGGGAAATACATCCAGTTTACCTTCGTTTTCCGTAATTCGTATTGCTGTGGTTTCCCCTTGCATAGTCACTGGCAAAACCACTGCCTTTAGCTTAGCCGCAGTCTGCTGGCCTTAAGATAACTCGTCAAAACAAGACAACGTGACGAGTGTCCTTTAAAATTAATTATGACGTTCAAAATCAATTTCGCATTGACCACGCAACCTCCAACAACCCATGTGTCCGTTTGCTATGTTGAATAAAACCTGATAAAACATGTCCAGCTAACTAGCTTGACAGCCTTCTTGGTAGCTCAACCGGAAACAACACGTCACGTGACTCGTGATCGTGGGGTTCAAAACATTTTTTTCTTTTTTTTAAAACAATTAAAATTTTTCCCCAAACTGTATTTTAAAGTGAAATGTGACATTTTAAGCCACAAAAGAGAATTATTATCTATAGATAATATAGAGGATATAGATAATAATTCTATATCCTCGCGGAATAAAATAGTTTGCTGTTTCTTCTAACCAACTCGGCTATGACGTAAGAGGCTGAAAACAAAATCACCGAATACTAACGTTGGTGAGAATAAACTTTGTTTAGTTTGTAAATAAAAAAATAAATAAAATAAAATAAAAAAATAAAATAAATAAATAAATAAATTCACAAATATTTAATTAATAAAAACTATGTAATGGGACGTTTCCACAGCAAATTAACGCTTCCGATGTGACGTCAGAAGAAAATGCAGTAATGTAATAAAAAATGATTAGATTTGCATTAGCATTATATGATGCTATATAACATAATTCATCATGTTTAATATTCTTTAAATATATATGCATGTAAAAATAATAATTGTCAGTGGTATAGAAAATGGTAGTGATAGTGTATTACTAATTGCAAGTTGCAAGTTACATTTACAATTGAGTCACGTTTTAAAAACTTAAAATTTACTGCTTCGGGAAAATAAACAAACAAACAAATAAATAAATAAATAAATAAATAAATAAATAAAAGTGTTTTGTTTTGTTTTGGTTTTTTGTGGAAGTGTGCAATCATGGGGCGTATAAGGAAGTTAATAAACGCGGAAGATGAAGGTACAGTACAGGGTTGGACAAGTCTACGACCAGGATCGAAATGCCCGGGAAGAAAGTCTGCATTTTGGGATCGGGAAACTGGTACATGTAATCCTTTTTTTTCACAATGTTTCATTTAACGTTTTGTGCAAAATGTACATGAAGTGACATCCGTTTTGTTTTGTGTTTTCCTTTCTTGTAAAGTTGGTTTTCTGTGTAATCAGAGAAAGTAAGAAAAACCCCTATGCAAACCGATTAGTGGGCATACTTTATCAAGTAAAAATCAAATTTGTACTGATGCCTTAAAGTCAAATCGTAAATTTGAGATACTGGCGAGTTTGTCACTACGAGCATCAGCGTTCAGCACTAATTCACGAGTAATGAGCTACACTAATTTTTCACCTGTGGACTGTCACTATCAGGATAATTAAACTTTGGCTGTGCAAGGTGAATGAGATTCCTAACTAGTTCCTGATTGGAGCAATTACAAGTGTTACAACTAACCCGTGTTTACAACGGTCCTCGGTCATAAATAAATAAATAAAATAGGTGGTTCCCCGCCCCACCCGCGTACCACACTTGGAGAATCACTGCATTTATTTTAAACACTAGCCTAATGTGTTGATGGTATTTATTTAGAGTGGAAAACAACGCTCACGTTTTTTAAAACATATGTTGGAGCATCAAAGGCATGTACTGTATATGTTAATGCCATATTTTTTTTTAAATGACACTGTCATTAGGGTTCCCACAAACCCACTTTTATGGTTTTGCTTTGTTTTTAAAGGGGCTCTTCGATTGCCAAAATCGTCGGGCGGAATGTGAGATCATCAAACCGGTTCGACCCTGTGGTGAACATGTGGGTTTATGAAGAAGTGATTGATGGGAAGAAACTTACTCAGATCATCAACACGGAGCATGAAAATGTCAAATATTTGCCTGGTCACAAGCTGCCAAAGAATGTGGTAATTATCCAGATTCATTAGATTTCAAAAGGATTAGTTTGAGCAGTTACAGTTTAGCTTGTCAGTTTAGTGTGAGGATGAATGTACTTGATGAAATTGTTTTACATGTATTTATGAACAAGAGGTTTTAAAATTGAACACAAACTTGGAAGAGAACCCAAAGAAGAGAAAAGGAGTTTAACCAATGTGTCGTCATAGGCAAGTACAGATATTTTCTGCTGCGTTTGGTTGCAGAAATTGTATTAGAAGAATGTCCTTTATTTTCAGGTTTTATTCTGTTGAATAGTTTCCTGCAGATAAATGTCAAGTTGACACACAATGTAAAGCGCTGTTAGAACAGAACTGTTTTGTTTTGTTATCTCATGTATCAGTATCATCGCAGTATAGCAGGACCTCACATTGTCACCCATGTTGTGTACAGGTGGCTGTTCCAGATGTGGTGGAGGCCGTGAAAGGAGCAAAGTTGCTGATTTTCGTCACCCCCCACCAATTCATCCGCTCACTTTGCGACAAGCTCAAGTCTCACATTGCGGACGGGGCCGTCGGCATTTCACTCATTAAGGTGCGTGCCACCCCTTTGGTCGATCCTGACGGCAAAATAAAAATGCCTGATTGTGGTGGTAATAAACTGCCTTTAGGGCATCGACGAGGGTCCGGACGGATTGCAGTTGATCTCGGACATCATCAGAAAGGAGCTGGAAATTGAGGTCAGCGTCTTGATGGGGGCCAACATCGCCAGCGAGGTGGCAGATGACAAGTTCTGTGAAACCACCATTGGTGGGTCACTCTTTCCATGTCATTATTCAGTTGCATGGGACTGTTGCTGTTTGTGCGTAAACGTATTCCCAAAACTTTAGGTTCAACAAACGAGGCAAACGGACTCGTGTTCAAAGAGCTGCTTCAGACTCCCAACTTTCGCATCACGGTGGTGCAGGAGAGTGACACGGTGGAGCTGTGCGGAGCCCTGAAGGTAAACGCGTGCATACCGTATGCTCAAATGGGTTCCGAACGGGAGCTAACGATGACGCCTGGCCGCCAACAGAACATCGTGGCAGTCGGGGCGGGATTTTGCGACGGCCTGGGATTCGGGGACAACACCAAAGCTGCGGTGATCCGGCTGGGCTTGATGGAGATGGTGGCTTTTGCCAAGTTTTTCTGCCGCGGCCAAGTGACTTCCAACACCTTCCTGGAGAGCTGCGGGGTGGCCGACCTCATCACCACCTGCTACGGCGGACGAAACCGCAAAGTTGCAGAGGCTTTTGTCAAAACCTCCAAGGTGACTGTTGGCAACACTCCAAGTTCATCTTGCTGGCAAAAAATGCATCACATTTTTTTTTTTTTAGAGGTCACACACTTACAGTAAATGATGAATGGATGCAATAATTTACACATTTAATGCTAAAACTACATGAAAAGAAATCATACCTAAACAAATGTATAGAAACACAACATTACAAAAGCAGAAATAGAAACCAAAAAAATGACCAAAACAAGGAAAGAAAACACAATATTCATGACCCATCATATTGAAAATGTGTATTTCTTCATTTTAGTCCATTGCAGAGCTGGAGGCTGAAATGCTGAATGGACAAAAACTGCAGGGTCCACAAGCCTCAGCTGAGATATACAAGATCTTACAGAAGAAGGGCATGCTGGGAAAGTAAGTCAACTGGCAGACACGACATAGTTCGTCAATAGTTATTGAACAAATGATTCTCTTCCTCTTTTAGGTTTCCGCTCTTTGAGTCCATATACCATATCTGCTTTGAAGGCAAAGAGGTGAAAAAGTTCATCACTTGCCTTCAGAACCATCCGCAACACATGTAAACTGACGACAGTACTGTCGTGTGCCTTCTGTGGACATTTCTGAACAAAATGGCTTGATGAGATTCATGAGCTGGAAACGTCAATGAAACAGCACATTTTAAAACTAAATTATTATCATTCTTCTTTATATTATTATCTATTATCCTTTTGCATGTTATTCATCGCTTATCCTCATTCGGGTTGTTGTGGGCGTGCTGGAGCCAATCCCAGCTGACTTTGGGGCGAGAGGTGGGGTACACTGTCAAAATTGTTGCAATCAGTACTTCATTGACATCCATCCATTTTGATTTTGAGAGAACTAAAAATATCTCCAAAGGACCCAATATTTTTTAAAGTTGTTGATTTCTTTCCAATTCATTTTTTTTTGTTTCATGCCCTCCAGGTAATATAGTTTGAGTCAAATGACTTGCGCATGCGCATTGAAAACAACTACTGTATACAGGTTGTGGGTGGCGGAGCGGTTACCGTCGTTTTCCTTAAATGAAGGCGGCGTGGGTTTGCCTCCCCACCCCGGAGACCATGTTTGTGTGTGTATGTGTGTGTGAGTGAGCGTACTTTAAATTAAAAAAAAAAAAAAAAAAAAAGGCATTGTACTGTATATGTAGCCATTTAAGGTTGTAATATATTGTTGGGCTTTTTGTGAGTGTTTGGAATTTGGCAGTTTGAGGGTCAACACTGCTTTGGAAAAGCACTCTTTCATTTGATATTGTCTAATTACAGCTCAGCTTGTGTAGGCCTGTTACCATGTCTGTTTTTCCACGCTCGTTTGCTTGTTCGACAATCGGTTTTATGTTGTTGTTTGACATCTTTCGAAAGACTGCCCATGGGATATTATAAATGGGATATTCTGCCTTCTCCATCATCTTCTATCTCCTCCTCTCTCCATCATCACCTCATCTCTCATTCATATGTTGGATCATGTTTTAAGATGAATAAATATATTTTCAGTATACTCTGTTGGCCAAATATGTTGAGAGTTTATAAGACGTGCAATACAAATAATTTTTTTAGTCAGTAGACTAAACCAGCTCAGTGGACTGGTAGCGTGTCTGCTCTGTGACTGGGAGGTTGTGGGTTCAATCACCGCTCAGGTCATACTGAAAGACTATAAAAATCGAACCCATTTGTCTCCCTGCTTGACACTCAACTTTACAGGTTGGAATTGGGGGCTAAGATCACCAAATGGTCCCCGAGTACCTGCTGCTGCTGCTGCTGCTGCTCACTGACAATCAGTGGTACTTTATCAAATGTGCACAATTTTATTTGGTTATACATAAATGAATGAACTGGTGTCATAGTAAATAAATGAGTTTGATTCAGTAACTCAAATGTTATGAAAACATTTTGGATCAAGGCAAAAAATGAAGGTTGGTTCAGGTGAAGAATTATTGTTTACATCATCATGAAATAATCAGGTCATACCAAGTCACACAATTTAGTTTCTGTCAAGTCAAATATTTAGATGTGATATCTAGACATTTTTTCTTTTTTAGTTTAAGCAGGGTTATCATTTTTACAGTGTGCACCCTGATTGCCTGCAGCCTATTGCAGGCCCCATCCTGCATAACTGACAAACAACCATTCACGCTCCCTCCTAATGACATTTTGCAGTCTGCAATGAAGCGAACATGCGCGGAATGTGGGAGGAAACCGGAATGCTCAGAGAAAATGCATGCAAGCTACAACATGCGAACGAACCCACAACTTGTGAAAGGTGAGCTGGATGCGCTAACTCGTCCGCCCCTGTTATTGTTTGTTGATTATGATGAGTTTGTTTAAATGAAATGCATTTGAAAATGTCTATATGTGACTGACAGTTATGAGCTCTGATTTCAGTTGTGCATGCACATGCAAGATGTTTTATTCTCAGAATATTCCATCGATTGATTGCAAGTGAGCGTTTGCTTGTCTGAGAAGGCGCCACGCCTCTCGTCTGGGCATCTTCATTACTTCATGCGCAGCTTTATCCTGAGTGTTGCTGTGCAAGTTCAAGACACACCCTGATGCTCTCTCCCTTTTGCGATGCAACACGACAGTTGTTAACATTGTATGGAGAGCGGCCAACAGGTTTCCTGTCTCACCTCTTTGGCACTTGAAGTGGTGAAGCCTGCTCGGATGACAGGTGAACCATCACCTCAGTTGAGATCATTTCCATGATCTCTAGAAAGTTAGTGAAGATTTGATGTAGCATTTCAAGTCCAAAGCAGTTGATCATGACAAGAAAGTGACAGAATAGTAACGTTTTGCTGGTTGCTTATTGGCGATGATTAGTCTTCATCGACGCCCATTTTTAGTCAAAATCGACAGGCAAAGCAGACCTATCACACCAAATGATGCATTGAAAATGATGGAAATCCTGTTGGAAATGTTATTTATCAACAACCATGTACCCAGAGTTTAGGCTGCACTTTTCTTTCTTCCACTCTGAATTCACCTTTTGCCCAGCCCTGGTTCAGAACGGCCTTATAACGGCTGCAGAAAAGTTTTTTTGGGCTTTTATTGCCAGTTCAACGGCTTTACATTAAGAACATATCTTGCATAGATACCAGATACAAAATTGTTGTACAATTTAAAGATAGTAAAATATAAAAAATAAAATAGGCATTTGACATGAAAACAGGTCAACCATCTTTGGATATTACACAAATGAAGCATCAGAGGAGAAAAACATTGACAGATTCGACAATTTGCTGCTTTTCTTATTGTTGATTAATTTTACAGCTTTGAAAATGGATTTCAATTCCAGAAGGAAGCACACAAATCTGAGGTAGGACTTGGAAAATTTTTGTTTGCGAATAAAAAACTTAGCATGAAGAACAACAAAATTAAATATTCAAAATTGTTGTCTTCTGAGTTACTATAGTAGCAAACTACATCTTTTAGATGAAGGTTGTAAGGCATAGGTGTCAAACTGCAGTCTTCAAGGGCCGCGGTACTGCAGGTTTTCCATTTCTCCACCTACCAACACACCTGATTCATATAATGAGCTCATAAGCGTGCCTGATAACGATCCTTATCATTAGTGTATCAGGTGTGTTGGGAGGCGGAAAAATGGAAAATCTGCAGTCTGCGGCCCTCCAGGACCGGATCTTGACACACGTGTTAAGGGGTTTTAGAGGTCTTAAAGAAAAAAAGGCACTAATCACACCAAAACTGTTTAGTAATCACACGGTTGCAGAGATTTTTTTTAACTTTATTCAATACTTTCCATTTATAATCAATAAACAAGTACATCGAACCAGTGACTACGGTTGCAGCGAACATCAACACTACACAAAAAGCCAATGACGTCACAATTTCCTTTTGCAAAGATAAGGTAAGATGACCCTTCACTCTGATGCTTTGTTGTTTTCCTACTTTTGTTGTTTTACTGTGCACAGTGTCTTTTTGTTGTTTTTCCTGGTGCCATAAAAAGCTGCACAAGTATGAAAAGCGGTCATCAAGTGAAAGGTCTTGCAAGTAGATTTCTTGTAGCGCTGGCAGTGCATGCGTAGTGATGCATCTTTCCTTTACAAACGATCTCTAGGGCTGCACACGCCCAGCTTCAGCACCAGCGCATCCTCCTAAATAACGCGTTTGAGTCTTGATCAGCTCCAGGCCAACGAACCCCACAACGACATCCACCCCCACCCACCTCGTCTCCTCGCTCTTCGCGGGCCGTAATGTCTGTTTTTGTCGTCCATGTTTCGCCATGCCCAATGCCGAGCGCCGCCTGACTCCATTCCTGCCCACGCTGCTCTTTGTACGCTCCTTGCTTGTGATTTCGTCTGATGCGCTTGCAGTGGGAGCCGCGGATGAGGGCGGCGGCCTTCCTCGCTCTTTGCCAGGAGACAATGGCCAGAACGCCGCCACCACCACGTCGAGCCCCACGGGGATGTTTCTCGGGACCCCCGCTTTAACCGAAGGTGAACATCTGAGTCGCTAGCTATACGGTGATGCGTTTTTCGTTTTTGGTTACTGCTGCTACTGTTGTTTCGTTCCACATCTTCCTGAAGTGCCTTTCTATCAAGTGATCGGCCTACATTTAAAATGAACTCTTAATTGGCTTGTATAGGATGAACAGATCAGATGATGTGTTGAGGCAGCACTTTGTAATCCCGCGTCGCTCTGCAGATATGAAAGTGCGTGTGTGTCAGCAAAAAAAAAAAAAAAAGCAGAAGTCTGTACAGCATTGTGATGGGTGACAAGGAGAGCTGCTGCAGGGAATTCAATCAGTATCATTCTTCTGTCTCAATTCTAGAGCCCCGGTTTGCCCTCAAGGTTCTGGTAAGAGACATGACGACGCGTCAGCTCTTGCCAGGGGCCTCGGTCGGGGCTTACGTCAACCACACCTTGAGCAGCTCCACCTGGACAGGGGAGAAAGGCGAGGCTCTGCTTTGGGTGGCGTACAGTCCCCACATGAGTCTGACCCTGGTGGCCACCAAGGAAGGTTACGTCCCCGGCCCGCTGCCTTGGAGCGCAAACAAGAGACCCAGTGAGTGCTGGAATCCTCCATTCCTTTCTATTTGGCAGACAACATGATTCATGATTGATGATTCCAGTCCTCGGGGGTCTGAGTCCTGCATGTTTTCGAAGTTACATGACTCCAACACACCTGATTTTAATGATCAGGATCATTATCAGTCTCCTGCAGAGCTTGCTGATGAGCTTCGACTCGGGCCCTTGACTTTGACATCACTGATCCTTGGGGGGTCACTAACCGTTTTGAAACAGCCTTATTAACTAACAGTTCTGAAATAACACATTTGCTTAAATTATATTTCTCATTATTAGTTTGTGATCATATACTTTTTTGATTAGACAAAGGTAGTGCTTCTGATCAGGTTCAATCAAATTTTAAGCTTTGAACTATGTGCTCACTATGAGACAAAATAATCCATTTGGTTGGAACAAATTTGAGTCCCAAGTATCATTTTCTTGCATGTACAAATGAAATGAAAATGGAATTTGATCCCATTGCGCTGTTTGTTTGTTGCAGTCTTCTCGGCCGTGACGTTGCTGCTGCTTCGTCAGCGGCAAGGCAACATCTGGCTGTTTGAAGACACGCTGCTCGTCACAGCCAAGCTGCCTGGTACGCTCGCAATGTGGCACAAAGGTCAACTTTTCACTTCCCACAACAACGTCCATCTGCATTTTTTTTTGTTTTGCTTTTGTAGACAGTGCCTCTCAAGCAAAGATAAAGATTCCCAAGAAGTTCCTCCCTCTGGCCGACAACAGCAACATGACATCACTGACAGCTTACCTGACCATGCCACAGTTAGCCAAGGAGTGTGTCAACTGCACGATGGGCATTTTTGGCAACACGTCAGGTGAACCACAAATCAATACAACAATCTAAAAATAATTGGTGGTTTAATTTTTTTTATTTTTTAAATGTAGTAGGTTTAGCTCCTATTGGCTTGATGAACCAATAGATTGGTCGGACATTTAACATTCCGGATGGTTACCGGCATACCAATTTGATTGATTAGCCAAACAACCAATCAAATTGGTTACTATATAGAAATATTTTTTATTTGTATTGGTTGGCCCAATCGCCAATATATTTTGCTTGAAAACACCAAATGCCATTCAAGAGAGGTTGTTTTAACCAAAGGCTCTGTTGGATTATTCAAGTTTTGGAATTTTCATTTGAGTTTGTTTTGATTTCGTTTTGTTTTTTTTATTTTTAATTTTCAGGATGGTAATGTTCTGTCTTTTTAATAAATGCTTACTTTTGGTTAGTTTCAGTATTAGTTTTAGTTAAAAAAAAAATGTATGACTTGTGCACAATATTTAAAAACCAGCATGGGAGCGACATCATGTGAAGGTACGTTTCTATTGGCTGCTGCGAGATGACGTCACTTCTACGTGACACACTTTCAAATGTTCATATTCCGGTGGTTAAATGTACCGTAATTCAAATCGCATTTTAAATCATCCTCAATGGCTTACGCATAAAATTAATTAAATGGACACTTTTGCTATCATTATAGTTAGTTTTGTAAACAACAAATGTACTTTCAGTTAGTTTTTGTTTTTTTATAAAACATTTTTTTTATTTTCTTTCGAAAACAAAATTGGTTAATGAATTTTAGCTTTAGTTTTTTCCTTAGTTTTAGTTCACTAAAATAACCTTACGGACACATAACTACCACCTAGATTGGTCAAATTTAACTTTTTTTTTTTTTTTTTTTTTTTTTTTTTTTTTAAAGATTTGACCAATCTGTTTTTCGAGTGTGTATGTAACGAATAAGGAAGATGGTTGGGAAATGTGCCACTATTGAACATTTGAGTTAATAATGGTGTTGGAGTAAAAGTGAAAAGTATACTACAGATGTGTGAAAAAATCTTCTTCACTGCATTCCCAAAGTATTTGTCCTCTATGACAGTTTTTGGAAGCATCGGGCTGAAGCCGGTGGCGGCCGTCAGCGTCCTGCTGTATGCAGGGAACGAGGAGATCCAGGTGGGAGGGCCCATCCAGTTCAGCGTGCCTCTGGCCACAAGCGGCCGCCTTCGCGCCTCTGACACCGTGCCGGCCTGGGCCTTCAACCAGCAGACAGGTACGAGGAGTCACAACATGATCGTGATCGTGATCGGCCTTGCCCGCCTTCAACCTTGACATCTTCCTGGAATGAACTTGCAGGTAGTCAGTCGTGTGCGATACTGCACATTTCGGTATCGATCCCATATCAAGTAAATACAGGGCCAGTATCACCGATACCGATACTTTTTGAAAATTATATAATATAATTTAAAATAAAAATGAAGGTAGCTGTCGCATTGAATTGATTATTCTTAATCAAATTTCAACTTTTAAGTGTTTTTGTGTTTCGTTTTTTTTAAAAGAATAACATTGTCATGGTTGGGTTTAGGTTGATTTTCTTACTTTTGTCATGGCTCTGGTTTGATTTTGCCCTCCTGTTTCTTTGAGTTCTTGTCATGATCTGTGTTTTTGTCATGTTGTCCTTGTGGGCGTCCCCCGTCTCGTCAAAACTGAGTATGTCCACCTGTGTTTGCCTGACTTCCTTGTGTGTCAACCAATCAGCACCCTCTGCCACTTTTGTCTTTCCCAGCTGTGTCAATTGGTGTGTGTGTGTGTGTGTGTGTATTTAGTCTCTTGTCTCCCCTCTTTCTGTGTCAATTCATTGTCATTTTCCTCCTGTCATGCTGCCGGTTTTGTTCCACGTCTTGTCTCGTTTTACCCGTTTGGACTTGTTTCTTAGTTTGTAGCTCATTTTTCTTTATTAAACTTTTTTTTTTTTTTTTTAACTCATTCTTCGCCTCCTCGCCCTGCTTCCCTGCATCGGGGTCGACCACCACACCTCAATCATGACAAAAATTAGGACAAAGTTAATTGACAAATAGAAAATAATTTATCAATGTTTCCCCCAGAAACATTCCAACCATGACAAAATATTTTTTTAACATTCTTAAACAAAATGGACAAAGTCATCATATGAAAAGAAATTTAAACAAATATCGTACACTCTTCAGAAAGTACAAATACAAAAATGCACTACAAATGCTGCTTTCAATACTTTTCAAGCTAAATAAACAAAAAAATGTTAAAGATTATCATGCAACAACAAATATAAAGCATAAAACAACATAACAAAAAACATATTTTTCCAAGTACAATCCTGTATTTGTTTGCAATCTACTACACAGACTAAGCACAAAGTCACGTGATGTCACACGATGGAAACACACGACTGCGACACGCCCGTTATCTGTTTGACCAAACCGCAGCAGTGCAGAAAAGAGCCAAACTCAAACGAAACTACAATATTGATATTTTAGAGCCAATATCGATACTGACTTGGTATCGATAATGTTGATATTTGGATGGATCCGCCCGCCTCTACTTGCAGGCGCCTGGGAGAATCAAGGCCTGGGAATGGTGCAGGCAGTTGACGAGCAGCTGCTGTGGACGTACACCGCTTCTCACCTTGGATATTGGATCGCGGCCCCCCTGCCTTCAAACGGTGAATATGCACAAATCATATTTGTGTGCTCTTACACTGCTCATCTTCCATTTGAATGTGTCAGATGATGGAAGCCCCTTGGATTTCCTTTCCCATCACACCGTCCTGTTGGTGGCAATACTGGCAGGAAGTCTCGTGCTTGTGATGGGACTTCTGTCGTTGCTGTTGTGTCAATGCGGGTAGGAAATCAAACACATTTTGTTTGATGTTGCGTACCTCCAATAATAATCCATTGAAATGTTTCTCCGCAAGTTGCCAGCGAGAGCCCAGGGGGAGACGAACTCGTTTTTCCAAACTGACGGTGGTGAAAAAAGACCAAACCACGTCCATGCACATGGAGGAGGGTCTGCTTTTGCACTCGGGTGACAATCTGCTGGCTTCCTGTCACGTCCCGGGTGAGCCCTCGTCCACCTCCAGGCACAAAGCCAACTACAACATCTACGTGGAGGACCCGGCCAGTCACGTCAAAGCTCCGCCTTATGATAATATTTCCGCCGAGCCGATCAAAGTACGTTCACACTACATCAACAACGACGAGTTTTCTCGACTTATGGAACACAATGTCAACGTCGACGGCTTCTTCCCCGACAAACTGCTTCACATCTACAACCATCCGGTGGCAATCATTCAGGCGCCCGAAATGTTCGCCAACCAAGAGCCACAGAAAGCCGGCTGCAAGTCCGCCACCTTCCCCCGCAACGGGGCCGAGTCGGAAACGCCGAGTCAACAGACGCTCAGCAAAGTCTCAAACGGGCAACAGCAAAGCAAACAAGACGAGCCCCGGCCTCTCGAAACTCCTCCCCCGACCCAAGGGCCTCCTGCCGCATGGGCTCGTTACAGTAACCTTCTGGAGTCCTCCGTCTCGGTGCCGGGGACTCTCAACGAGGCGGCTGGCATGGGCGGCTTCGGCGGAGGCGGCGAGCTGCAAGGGATCTCGGAGCGCACCCTGTTGGAACTGAGCAGGGGCAAGTCTTCGTCGTCCCACCCCAGGGCGTGGTTCGTCTCGCTGGACGGGAAACCGGCCGCTCAGGTGCGTCACTCCATCATCGAGCTCCAGAGCCGCCACCAGCGCCCGCCCAGCAGCAACGACACCAGCCTGGACTCCGGCGTGGACATGAACGAGCCTCAGCCCAATGTCCGGGAAAGGACATCAGTTCGGGCTTCCTCGCTTCCCCACCGCAACAGAAGCGGCAGGTACGGCGACGAGCAGGATCTGAGCAGCAGCGAGAGCGGCACCACGGCCACCGGCACGCCAGAGGAGCACTCGCTCAGGAACATTCTGGACGGAAGCAGCGGCGCTATTCCCGACATTCCCGAGGAGCAAGACGGAATGGACACGTCCAGTACGCAGGAGGACAGCGAGCTGAGCGCGCCGCCTCCGCCGCGCCGCCTGAGGAAAGCCAAGGAGAAGGGCAAATCAGAGAAAAGGAATCCCAAGCACGTTCGAGAGGGCCGACATCTAACCAAGCGGAAATAGATGACGCTGTCCATCCCATCATCCCGCTTTCTTGCTTTTCCTCTCCCTGCAGGTAGTCTTCATTTCGTCAACAAAAACTAAACCAAAATCTTCAATTTCGTCAACACACATTTTTCACCGGACAAAAACTAGACTAGACTAAAACCCTCATTAATAAACAATAAGTGGGACTAAATCAGTATGCATTTTCATCGACTAATGAAGACGAAACGAAAATGACCTTCACTTTATAAAAACTCGACTAAAATCTATGGACATTTTAGTTCATGAACAAAAACGATACAAATATGATATGATTTTGTCAAATCTTGTCTCCGCTAATCTGTCACGTCTTTGACACTGTCATGTGACACACAGCACAAATGTGTGGGACAGACAGGAGGTGGATTCACGGTGAAAGGTAAAAAAAATAAATACATATAGTTATAATGTAATATTAATCCAACAGCTATAACGGTCCAACAATGTTTATGCGACCGCTAACTAATGCTAGCTCATAGCATGGAGCCATAGTAGCCACTGTCATTTTGTGTCAAGTTGTTTTTCATCAAAAAGATGAGAATTTTTTTTTTTTTATATGAAATAGTTTTAGATTCAAAAAGGTTCAATATAATCTGCTGACAAAAGATATAAATACAGTGGTAAAATGGTTGTCCTGACTAAAACTAGACTAAAACGTTGACAGATTTTGTTGACTGAAACTATCCATCCATCTTCTTAACTGCTTACTCCTCCTCACAAGGGATGCTGGAGCCTATCTCAACTGGCTTTGGGCAGTAGGCGGGGTACACCCTGAACTGGTTGCCAGTCAATCGCAGGGCACCCACAGACAAACAACCATCCACACTCACAAGCACACTTAGAGACAATTCGATTAACCTGTCATGCACGTCTTTGGAATGTGGGAGGAGACCGGAGTACCTGTAGAAGACCCACGCGGGCACGGGGAGAACATGCAAACTCCACCCAGGATGCCTGGACTCTATCTTGCGTCCTCAGCACTGTGAGGCGAACGTGCTAACCAGTCAGCCGTGCCGCCTGACTAAAACTAGACTAATCAAATGAAGTTTTCTTGGACTAAAATAAAGATCAAAATGCTAAATTTCAAGTCGACTAAATATGGACTAAATAAAAATGGGATGAGGTTGAGTAACTGTGATAAAAACTAACAAGTGTGATTGAAACTAAAGACTAAATTTCAAAATGTCAGACAGAATGAACACTACCTGCAGGCAAACTTTGAGTTGTGGGCATGAACCGCATTAGAAGATCACCAGCAAGTTTCCTCTTGACCACTTGATGATGTCCCACAAACCAAGCAGTGAGGGTGCTTTCATTCTGCCTCCAACAATGAAGTCACGTCAGATGGAGTTGATGCCTGGTGAGGGACGGACACAACATCATGTAGTGCACTTAATCCTCAACATCACCGACTCTATACTGCCTCTCCCCCAAAGAAAAAACAAATATGATACTGAGATACTCGAGCTGGCGAGGTAATGACATTTGTAAAACTCAACTGCCATTTTTCAAGTGCATGAAAAATAGTTCATATCCTTCTCTCTCTATAGTCCAAACGTGGTTTCCCGAGTGTATGCGTAATTTAACCCTGCAGTGTGACAGCAGCAATACCGTCTTGATAGTTACTGGACATGTTCCTTGTTAAAGCGATACAAGGCTTATAAGTCATTTTCCAGTATTGGATTAGGAATTGTGTATAACGAATAAAAGTGAATTTTATTTTAAACCGATTAAGTATCAAAATTCGACCGTACTGTGGTGAACACCATTATCCTGGTCACGTGATCGTGATGACGTATCCCGTGCGTAAAATGAAAGCCACCTTCATTTATTTCAATGGGAATTTGCTGACGCAATGGCCAAGAAAAAGACTGTCTTGGATCTCAACTACTGCGCCAAACCTGTTCGGTATGAAATCCTCAGCACGTCCGGTTTGATGTCATCCCGTGTGGGGGTGGGGCGGTGGCCACTCCTAATGTGGGCTAAATCGTGCTTGGCACATGACATGTAGCTTAGTCTAGCTAGCATCTACAATTCACCCGGATGTTTACCGTCCACTTCGCCTTGCCGGCAGCTGGATCTGCCAGTTTCATCCGGCTTTCGTGGCTGTACTGCTTTTGAAGAAGTGCTTCTTTGTTGTAAGGCAAAATTCCATCTTTTGATGTCCGTTGTGGGACGCGGTCATTCCTCGTGAGTCTCTTTGTTGTCATTCATTCAATGTGTGTGTGTGTTTTTTTTTTATAACTTTATTGACAAAATTGTAAGCAAAAGCCAAACATTCATTCAATGTGTATTTTACGCAGGCGATACGTCACGATGATCATGTGACTGTCCAAAATGCCCGATACAGTACTTAAAGCAAAAATATTCATAAAAAGTGCTATGACATCATAATCGCTCAACATAAATTGGCAATTTTTTCAAGGAATAGCTGGTTAGTTTTTCACAAGTCCTGTGTTCTTTTAAATGACATTTTTTTGTGCCTTGGAGATCTGCTTGAACATTTATCTTTATTGATTATTGGTTGTGTAAATAATGTGACACAAGCAACAACACCTTCCGTCGTTCCTTCTGTTCTTGCCAAATCCAGAAATGTTTGCAGCAAAATTGATGTTGAAAAGTGATCCGTTTTGCCTAATGTAGTCTTCCATGGTGGATTCAGGCTTGATTTGAGTTGTCATGCATTTGTGTGTAAATTAAAAAAAAGCTTCTGTTATGTGACTGTGATGTTGCTTGTGCATTCATTGTTTTGGAGTTTATTTTAAAAAATTAAAAGTGGAAAAGTGTACTATATGTTCTTTTCAAATGTAGCAGCAATGTGACCACTTAGTCAGCAGGCTTATAAAAGAACAAAACATTCACTTCATAGTTGTCTTAAATTGCTGCACGTATTTGTATCTCTGACAGCCATGCCAAATTTCTTTGCAATGATTTTTAGACTGTATTCCCTTTTGTGTGTGTGGGGGGGGGGGGGGGGTCTGCAAGTGTCTGCACAGTTGGAGTTTGGGAGGTATGCGGCTTCAACATATCTTGAGCCAAAGCGCCATTTTGTTACCTTTGCGAAATATGCTTCAGCGCCAAGCAAACAATCAGTTTATTTAATGTGCAAAATCACCATGGAACATGATTCCAATACGTTACAAAAAAGAAAAAGAAAAAAAAAACACTTCACAATAAAAATCAGGTACAATGAAGGGGGGTCCAATGATAAAACAGTCACAGACTAAAACGTACCAAAATACGGCGTAAAAAGGTATGTTTGAATCAGAAATCCACAAGATCAACAGTGGGGACGTAATTACACTTTACACAAGAGGGCAGTGTTCGCCACTGTAAACAACATGTCTAGTTGTACTTTCCACCCTGCGAACTCAAACTATTTGCATTTGACATCATAATATGAAAATGAGAGCAAAAAAATATCATGCCTTACATCCAGATCCAGATGTGATGCACCACGTTTTTTTTTCTTTATTTTATTTTTTCTTTATGTGTCTTCAATTATTTCATTTCACTGCAGGCCAGAAAAAGCACAATAAACCTATCATGACGGCACAATTGAGCTCAACCAAATTATGCAATTAATTACAAGGGGAAACATGCACTTAAAGCTGCAATATATATTTTGTTTTGTCTTGAGGTAAAAGCTTGATTTGTTTGCCTTTTTTTTTTTTACGTGTATGTGTGCGTTTGCGTGGGTGCGTGTGTGCGCGTATGTGTGTGTATGCGCGTATGCAAATACGTGTAAATTTATACTCATTAATTCACCTAAAACTAGGGATGCACGATAATGCTATTTTTAACCGATACAGATAAACCAATAATTGAGAAGTGCCGAATTCGATAACCAATAAGTTAGCCGATAATTGTTTGCAAATTTAACTTGAATACAAATGCTTTCCAGTCCTACTCCAAGTCTAACAAATACATTGAAAAATTGTATCAACTTTGCACAAAGTTTCAATGTATGTAAAGCACCATGAAGCTGAATTTTATTGATATGAGCTACAACCACAACAGATGCACCGACGTGGCATGTCGGCATATAATTATTGCTGGATTTCTTTATTATCTGGTTTATCTGTATGAAATAAAATTGCCAATAATTATCGGCAAATTTCTCTATTATCTGTTTTATCTGCTTGACGTCAAATTGGTCGATAATTGCCGATAATTATCGGCCACCGATATTATCGGGCATCTCTACCTAAAACCTAATAAAAATTCCATTACCCTTCACCTTAACCGGATATTTCAAAGTCTCGCCAGAGTCGTGAGGTACAGACGATCAGGAAACCAGAGAAAAAGTCAGAAAATATAAAAAGAAACGAAAGATAAATCAAAGTAAAATCCAGCACCGACCAAACACTTCCTGCCTTCCACATGGTGATGCACCACGTTGACGACAGCAACTTTTGATTGAACCTGCCCTGTCAGGATTGTTGAGGTTGAGGACTGAAACGCAGGGAATCGGCCAAGTCAAAAAAAAGAAAAGAAAAGAAAAAAAGTTTGTTTTTTTTTGCTCAGAATTGTTCATTCGGTAGTCTTACCGATTCAACGTCTTATCATCATTGCTCTTTTATTTTATTTTATTTTTTTTATTATTTTTTTTGTGTGTGTGTGTGTGTGTGCGTGCGTTTGCGTGTTTGCGTGCGTGCGTGCGTGCGTGTGCGTGCAAACACGTATAAATTTATACAGAATTGTTCATTCGGTAGTCTTACCAATTCAACGTCTTATCATCATTGCTCTTTTATTTTATTTTATTTTTTTTATTATTTTTTGTGTGTGTGTGTGCGTGCGTTTGCGTGTTTGCGTGCGTGCGTTTGCGTGCGTGCGTGCGTGCGTGTGCGTGCAAACACGTATAAATTTATACTCATTAATTCACCTAAAGCCTTATAAATATCCCATTACCCTTCGCCTTAACCAGGTACTTCAGAATCTTGCCAGAGTCGTGAGGTTTAAATGGTCAGGAGACCAGAGAAAAGGTCAGAAAAAAATAAAGAGAAAAGAAAGATAAATCAAAGTGAAATCCAGCACCGACCAAACACTTCCTGCCTTCCCCATGATTACAAAATCAAAGTGTTACGCCAACCCCGGAAGCCTCTAAATTCCAGCAAATTTAGCGATATCTCAAGAGACCAGAGGAAAAACTAAAGAGAGGAAGGAGGGAAGGATCGATAAGGCAGAGTGAGATCCATAGAAGCCAGTACATCCAATCCATCAAAGTGAAATCCAGCACCAACAAAACCCCTCCTGCGTGGTTACAAAACCAGAGTCTTATGCCAACCCCAGAAACCTCAAACTTCCAATAAATTGAGATCTCAAGTGACCAGAGGAAAAACTAAAGAGAGGAAGGAGGGAAGGATAGATAAAGCAAAGTGAGATCCACAGACACCAGCACCCACTGATTCAAGGGGCTGTGGGAGGGAGAGGCTACTTCTGTTGAGTTTCAGTAGATGCTGGTGCGACGGATCTGGCATGCATAAGGACCACCACCAAAGAAAGAAGCCGTCAACCGCGGTCCAGCAAAGCGAGCACCCCCCCCCCCCCCCCCCCCCCCCCCCCCCCCCCCCGAAATCCCCAGGCCGCGGCAGCACCAAGGCCACCCCCAAGCCACCCGAGCGGACACCGGTCAGCGAGCCGACCCAGACGCCCGGAACACCCCCGCCCCAGCCCCGGCCCACACCCCCGAGCCCAAGGCCACAGAACGAGGCCCGGCGGGCCCCCACAGCGCCCCACCGGTCCCCAGCCCCCATCCCCCCACGACCCCCCCGCACCCCACCCAAACCCGCCACGACCCAGCCCCCCCCCCCTCCGATTCACTTTCATCTGTTCCAATACTGAAAATAAACATTTGGTGTGTGTGTGCGTCTGGTATTGTCATCTGTTGTGCGAGGATGTCCCTTCCCTTTACGCCTCCATGAAAGGCAAACAAATGATGTCATGGCCAAAGTGTCGTTATCAGGACAGCTCAGTATTGCTTCAGACTTTGGAGGGAGAGCGAGCAGATACACGGACTCGTGGTAAGTGCGGCTTCAAATCTTTTGGACTTCAATGACAAGAAAAAGCAAGTTGAGGGATTCGTCTTCACAACAGACCAGTCAGTCACCTGCAAAGGTAAGCGCCTGTTTACGCTTACATGATTACAATGTGTACAAGCACAAACGTGCGCTTATGATGCTGGAAAGGTTGCATGATTATTCATCAGAATTGGGCTGAATTTAGTACATGTACTAGAATGTAGGACAAAGATTACAAATACATGAAACGATTGCTATGTGTTTGCTTTAGATTCAATTCATATAGTTTGAGGAATAAAATCATGTAGTGAAATACTGCAATGGATATTTTCAGAGCTACACATCACATGAGCGAATAGCCAAGTTTGGGTCAGTATAGGCGGGATCGTCCAACGGTCAGAAAGCAAATGTTGGCATTTATTTGTCTGAAGTTGCTCAATAAGGCGGAAGGAAACTGTGGAGGTGAAAGGAAGAGAGCAGCTGAATCACAAGCAATCCTGACATTACACTCACAAAAGAACAAAAGGTTTGCATTTTTTTGGGGGGGGGCTTTGTTTACACAAACCATCCTTTTGATTATTATACTAACAATGAAACCGTTTTTAGCCACAAGATACGGAAAATGAAGAAAAAGCTTCACAAGACAAACGAGCACTCAACGAGCATGTCACCTTTGACCCCTTTGTCCAAAGCACACCACACACTAGTCACATTGATTCTTTCGCAGCATATTCATCCTGCACGTGGAACACACAAACACAAAAAAAAAACTGTCGTAGAATTCAAACAATAAATCACTCTCTCATTTCAAATCAGTAAATGGAAAGAAAGACATAGCGGAAGTGAGAATCTCAAAAACGGAATCCTCTGGACGTGACATATCAAAAATTTGGATGTTTGAAGCCAAAGGTGAAAAGTATGTCAAAAATGGAGTTTGTCCATCAAATTCAGAACAATCTCCAAGATGGCGCTGTAAGAGAAACTCAAGCTTTCCCTGAACAGATGGAGGTTATTGCGAAAGTTTTTTTGTTTTTTTTTTTGTTTACAGGCCAAAAAATGCTGATTTCTTGATTGCTGTACTTTGAATGTGTGATTTGTCAGTCTTGGTTCATCCCATTCCAAACCGGTCCACTTTCACAAGGAGGAAAGTTTTCTTCCAAACTTGATCCACCTTCCCCAGAAATGACAATCCAAATGGACAGCTTGATGTTTCTCCTGCTTACGTGCTCCCTCAGCAAGGTAGTCAAGATCCACAAGTGCACGTTTCTAAATGCTTGAATCACAGTCGTAATCAGGAAAGTTTGTCTTTCAACCGTGTCAGCCGCTTGTGGCCGAAAGTTCTGAAGACGAACAGGCGACCCACAACAGTGAGCATCCGGCAACAATCGCCATGGCCCAGTACAAGTGCTTCCAGCGCATGGTGAGGGGAGAACAGCGCAAAACACAAAGTGCGGGTGGGTGAGGATGATTTTGATCAACGAACGTCTGCAGACAGGCCAAAGAGGCAAGAAGTCATTTTTCTTTATCATTTGGTCTGCAGGGCTGGCGTGCAACATGACGTGGGACGGATGGTTGTGCTGGGACCAAACCGAAGCAGGACTCGTAACGGAGCAGAGCTGCCCCGATTATTACAAAGACTTTGACCCTTACGGTAAGATTTTTGCTTGCAAATGATCCAATGACCTTGCTCCACTTTCATACTAGTCATGGATAAGGGGACGTAACACATACATGATACCTTTGAAGGGCTCATTGAAATACAGCCAAATTGTTTGTGTCCATTCAAACACAATGGTGGTGATGAAGAGCCAACTCGTCAATAAGATAACGTAGAATGTCTTTGTGGGGCTTCCGCGTGATAGTTACCATGACAACAAAATCCCTTGTCACCCTGGACAAGCAGGATACGGGGCAAAGATTACTCAAGATTTTCCACATTTGGATCATTTTACAATACCAATTTTATTAACATGCTTGTGAGTGTGGATGGTTGTTCGTCTCTGTGTGTCCGCCCTGCAATTGGCTGGCAACCAGTTCGGGGTGTAACCCGCCTAACCCGCCTGGGATAGGCTCCAGCACCCCCTTGACCCATGTGAGTGTCATGTAGAAGTTGTGTGGAGTGGGGAGATGGACCCAATGGCGGAAAAGCAAAGCCGGGAGACAAACGGGAATGAGAATAACTATTAACTGAAACCAAATAGAAGACTGGATGGGACGTGAGCATACTGAATGTTGACAGACTGGGCATGATGTGGACACACTTGGCATGACGTGGATAGACTTGGCATGGCATGGACAAACTTGTCAGGACAGACTTAGCAGAGCGTGGACAGACTTGGCAGGACAGACTGGGTATGATAGGACGGACTTGGCAGAACGTGGACAGACTTGGCTAGACGTGGACAAACTTGAGTTGACGTGTCCAAACCTGAGTTGACGTGTCCAAACCTGAGTTGACGAGGAGAACTTGAGTTGATGAGGAGAACTTGAGTTGACGTGTAGAATTTGACCAGACGTTGAGAAACTTGACCAGACGTTAAGAAACTTGACCAGACGTTGAGACCATTAACATGGCTTAGCACAACTCAACTGGACAAGACAAGACAATGCTCCCACGACGCATGAACAAACACCACTTACTAAATACAACACTAACGAGACACTAACAAGACACACCTGGGAAACACAGCAGGCAGAGGGCACTAATTAGCAACACATACGGGGAGGGGAGGCACGCAGGTGGACAAGCTTAACTATGACGAGACTATGGGAAACAAAACTGGACAAAAGACAACATAAACACCCAAAACCCAACCCCCCAAACATGACAGTGAGGAGTAAGTGGTTAAGACAACGAATGACGGATGGATGGATTTGATTAATTTGAACGATTCTGAGAGCCTTCAATGTCTTATGTCAAGTGAAAACAACATCCATGGTGCTCAGATCTGAAGTCACAACCAATCACAGCTGAGCTTCAGGAAACAGGTGAGCGGTGATTGGTTGTTTCCTGAGACCTGAGCAACACGGATGTCATCTTCAGTTGACAGCAAGTGGCAAAATGGCCGCCCCCTGAGATGGATCAAAACAGCTGCATTTTACTGCATAACTCATATTCAGAATATCATGTTTTTAGACGTGTGAGGTCACATAGAACGTTTAAGGTTGACTTCCACTTTAAGTTCGCATTTTTCCATCAGCGCTAGCATCCAAAGTTTGCACGGAAACGGGCAATTGGTGGCGTCACCCAGAAAGCAACCGGACATGGACGGACTTTACCAACTGCAAAGCCAACACGACACATCACGGCACGGTGAGAGAAAACCACCACACTGTCAACACCACAAAGTTCTGTGTCATCAAACGTTGTGCTTACAGGTGGCGATGACTCACTTCTACCTGGTCATGATCGGTCACGGGCTGTCACTCGTTTCACTCATCATATCGCTGGCAATATTCTTCCATTTTAAGTAAGTCCCTGCACTGAAAAACTTCACGACAGCGCGTGACTCTTATTCAGTCAGCTTTTATTACAGGCCCGAGGTCCGGGCAGGCAGACACAAAAACAAGATCAATCGATCGATCAATCAATCGATCGATCAATCAGTCAAATATATTACCTGTCAAAAGTTTCGAATCCCTGCATGCTTTTGACTTGCAGTGTTCACATTTCCTAAAAAGCATCACCAAGACGGACAGGTAGCCTTGTCTTTACATCTGATACTACCACATTATTTCATTGTTTGAATCATTTATTCTGCAGATCAATTTGCACTTTGGATTTCTATAGTCTGGAAATGATTGACACTTGCTCTAGTGCAGGGTTTATATACAACACGCATGGTTATGGTAGCCGCGGGCACCGGGTAGCCCCCAAGGACCACACAAGTGGCCCTTGGACCCATTTAAAAAAAAAAGCTCACCAGTGATGCAACATTGTGATTTCCCAGGAATGTTGTCGAAGAGATCGTTTCAAAAGGTAAACGCCAACAGAGAGGATTGCATATGTTGGAAATGATCTGGTTCCAAATATGATCGGTGTCTTCACGTAAACGAATATGATTATTTATGACGAATTGGGCAAATGTATTCTTTCACAAGCGTGTCTCTAACTGGTAACTCTTCGCATGAATCAGTAGCCAAGAAGTCGCTTTCAGCTTGAAAAATGTTGTAGGTGACCGAATGTATTAGTCCAGCATCAGTATTTCGTGAGGCAATTTCCATTTTCTTCAAGCTAATCTCCCAATTAGGATAAACCACATCTATGCAAATAAAAAAAAAGTCAAATGTTTGTGGGCATTTTTTCAAGTTGACGCGCGGTATCAAGCCGAACGTGTCGACGCCCTCTCCCTCCCCTGCAGGAGTCTGAGCTGTCAGAGGATCACGCTGCACAAGAACCTTTTTGTGTCCTTCGTTCTGAATTCCGTCATCACGGTTGTGTGGCTAACCAAGGTGGCCGAGAAACACGGACACACATTCGACGACTCGGTACGTGAGATGTTGTGTTTCCACTCAGGCAGGCAGAAGCGGGCCGTCCGTCATGTTTCCCGTTTGCTGTCGCTAGGCCAGCTGCAAGCTGCTCATGTTCATCCACCTGTACCTGCTGAGCTGCAACTACTTCTGGATGCTGTGTGAGGGCATCTACCTGCACACGCTGATTGTGGTGGCCGTGTTTGCCGAGAAGCAGCATCTCTTGTGGTATTACCTGCTTGGCTGGGGTGAGCATCGAGTCGAAGAAACTGGCACAAGATTGAATCCGACATGTTGTAACGCATCTGCTTTACCTTGCGCAGGTTTCCCGCTGGTGCCGGCAATCTTACATTCCATAGCACGACAATTCTACTACAATGACAAGTGGGATTTTATTTTGTTATATCTACAATATTACAGTCATTGAGCACACATGAATAGAAGCCACACCCACTGAAAAAAAATGTGCATAAATAAGACATACTTGGTTGTAACATGATATTTGGGATATTTGCACAGAAAGGATGTTACACGGAAAGATTTTTTGTGAACTAATTTCTCGAGATGATATATGTATATTAACCCTTCCCTATAAAATGCCCTTCAAATTGTTATACTGTCCCCAAAATTTGCTGGTATCCACACTCAAAATGTGGAGGATTAATGCTGCATTCGAGGATGGTCGTAAGTCGGACTTTTCCGAGTTCAAACCAGGAAGTGTGTACGGCAGGGATGGCCAAGTTCGGTCCTCGAGAGCCCCTATCCAGCCTGTTTTCCATCTTTCTCTCCACTAACCTGATCCTTCATCAGGATCGTTATCAGGCTTCTGCAAAGCTTGCTGATGAGCTGATCATTAGATTCAGCTGCGCTGAAGGAGGGAGACATGGAAAACAGGCTGGATAGGGGCCCTCGAGGACCGAACTTGGCCACCCCTGGTGTACGGGAACGCCCCCTTGAACTCGGAAATTCCACTTGCGAAGTCGAAAGAAAAACAGGACCCCGACTTCACCGGCGGGCTACAATGTGACGTCACTCTAAATGGCAAAACACAATTTATTCGAGTATAAAACTAGATAGCTTTCTTCATTCATAAATATTCAACATAACTCTACGTAACGCAACATACGTGACAGTATTGCCGCTATCTCCCTACATGAAATTATATGATCAACTACTTAACTGTATGGAATGCTTATGAAATAAGATTAAAACTATAAATGAAGCCAAATTGCAAAAAGGGAAGTTTTCTAGAGGTCAAAATGAGTTGTGAGGACCAAAATAATTTTTTTTTAAATCACTATCCGCTAGGGGTGTTAAAAAAAAAAATCGATTCGGCGATATATCGCGATACTACATCGCGCGATTCTCGAATCGATTCAATTAAAAAAAAACGTTTTTGTTTTTTTTAAGAGCTCAGAATTGTTCATTCGGTAGTCTTACCGATTCAACGTCTTATCATCATTGCCTTTTTTTTTTTGTGTGTGTGTGTGAATCGATTTTTAAACTTCCATTTTTAATGGAAAAATATTCAACAAAACGTCTGACTTCGGGTTAGGATTCACACCTTGAGCATGGAAGAATGTTATATGAACGGAACATTAAGCCTTAATATTTTATTTTAATGCTGTTCAAACATGAAACAGATTACAACCTCTATAAGACTGAAATTTCAGATAAATAAATAATACATTTTCATATAAATCTTACACTCTACAAGCTTACTGATTAGTATTTTCTAAATTTGAATGAAAAAAAAATCGCAACAATCGACTTATAAATTCGTATCGGGATTAATCGGTATCGAATCGAATCGTGACCTGTGAATCGTGATACGAATCGAATCGTCAGGTACTAGGCAATTCACACCCCTACTATCCGCCATTTTGGTTGTTTACGTTCGCCTCGAACGCTTTCAGGTCGGAACTGGGAAAACTCGGATATACCAGACTTCCGGCCATCCTCGAATGCAGCAAAATACACAATCAAAGGCTAAAATGATTAATTAAGGGGTAGAATTAGGATCAGCCCTAAAGGTATTAGCCTTGGCAGCATGAAGCTTGTTAGCCCGTAAAAATCCATAACCTAACCGCATCATTGTTCAAGCTACAGGGATCAAAAGCATGTGGAAAAAAAAAGTAGCCTCATAATTTGGAAATGATGCTATTGAGCTGCTTTCAGACCATATTTCAATCAGATTTTCTTTTGGTAGTTGTTGGGTCAGCTCAGATACGTCCCTGCTCTACATCATCCATGGGCCAATCTGTGCTGCATTGGTAGTAAGTGGCAAACTACTCCGTCCGTCCATCCATCCGTCCGTCCGTCCATCCATCCATCCATCCATCCATCCATCCATCCATCCATCCATCCATCCATCCATCCATCCATCCATCCATCCATCCATCCATCCATCCAGCCATCTCTCACTCTCTCACTCTCTCTCTCTTTCTATCTATCTATCTATCTATCTATCTATCTATCTATCTATCTATCTATCTATCTATCTATCTATCTATCTATCTATCTATCTATCTATCTATCTATCTATCTATCTATCCAGCCATCTCATCTCATCTCATCTCATCTCATCTCATCTCATCTCATCTCATCTCATCTCATCTCATCTCATCTCATCTCATCTCATCTCATCTCATCTCATCTCATCTCATCAAATGTAATGGATGTGCTTGCAGGTGAACCTGTTCTTCCTGCTGAACATCGTGCGCGTTCTGATCACCAAGCTGCGAGTAACGCACCAGGCAGAGTCCAGCCTGTACATGCGGGCGGTGAGGGCCACGCTCATCCTCATTCCGCTTCTCGGCATCCAGTTTGTGCTGCTTCCCTACAAGCCACGTGAGCACTGGGTCTCGGAGATCTATCTCTACATCATGGAAATCCTCATGCACTACCAGGTGAGTGTCGATTCCACATCTGCATATTCACCATCCCAGCACAAGCTGCCGCGTCTTTGCATTTCTACACTTTCATGTCTTCCTGTCGACACTTTCAGGGTCTCCTTGTGTCCACCATATTCTGCTTCTTTAATGGAGAGGTAAGTCTGAACTTGACTTGCCACTGATGACTCTTCACGATGACATCATACATATAGTAGTTTTCCCAGCTACAAGTGTTCTATGAAGATCCAACCTTTCATTTTGTCAATGAAGTTACTTCATTTAAAATTGAAATTAATCAAGTAAGATACATTTATACCCTTGAATTCACATGAAACATGTGTCCAGCCTAATGTGATTTTTGTTGCTAAGGTTCAGACGGTTCTGCGGAGACACTGGAATCAGCAGCGGATGCAGTTTGCCGCCGGCACGTTTGCCAACGCCGACCTCTTCCGCTCGGCCTCCTACGTGGCGTCGTCGCTCACCGAGGTTCACCGCTGCTACAGCATCGAAAGTCACAGCGAGCACAACAACGGCAAAAGCTATTCCGACATATTTCGATCCGACAGCCCCTTTGTGTGACCGCCACTTTCTGCACGCCAAGGAACGGAGATGAATTTTACTTCCGTTTTCATTGAAAAGCCTTTGTATGATTAGGATGTCTCACTCAACAAACTTCACTCTGACGTCTTTTTCACATCTGCTGGATTTAACAACAACAACAAAACAGCATTTTGAAGTCCAAAAGAAGATGCTCAGCTTTAATCCAAGAATCACAGGTTCCAACAAAATTGGCCGATATCTTCAAATCACAAAAAGTTCGTTTTCAGGTCAAACTTCACAATGAACCTAAATTATACTAAAACCGTTAGAGGTGGACTTTATTGTAATCCAGCTGTTCAACATTTCAATACTTTTTGCACAACAAGGAGCCGAGTAGCAAAAAATTGACAACAGATGTCGGACTCACAAAGAAGCCAATTCCAAAGTTGTCCTGCACTGCTGTGCCTTTCTGTGACTCTTCCAGTCTCGTCATGTTTCTGTGACACTCCGTGGCCACTTCCCACCGACAGCATCCTTCAAACACTCACGATTGACTGTCAACATGTGTGTCAAAGACATGACGTGTTGTGAACGTTCACTTCCTTGTTCGAGTTGTGCAAAAAGTTGAAGAGCTGCATGAGCACATTTCTTCACCAAACATCTCATGTTGAATTTCCTCCTGAAAGGCGAATAACCCAAACGTTGTTTTTTTGTTGTTGTTTTTTTTTGGCTAGCATGTATGTGGCAGCATGTGGCGTTGTAGTCACATTTCTATGACATTTCTCTCGGATTTCTATTTTTGCGGATGTATGTTTGTTGTCTTTTATTTATAACTCCTTCCTCTTTGTACGTGTCAAAAATACTGAGGTCCATGTTGTTTTTGTTCCAAAATGCTGGAGAGAATGAAGTGATGGATAGAAATGGCACCCAATTTGATTAGAACTTGTAAGTTTTTCAAATAAGTGTCAGTATGGTGAGCTTTTGAGGAGCTGCAGGTTTCAGCCTTCTAAAACGCTGACAATCTGTCAGCCTCCACCGGATAACTTTTTGTATAGTTGCACATCCATCTTCAAAACACTGAATATTTAATAATGCTATTTTTCATTCTCAGCCATTATGAAATCAAACGGTTTTGGTGTGACTGTTTTGTCATAAGCAACAAGCTTTTTGAGGAGGGAATTGTTCCAATATAATGTTTGTAAATAAAGTTGTGTGTGTGATGATAAAGTGCAGTTAGTGTTCTGCTGCCATTTCCAAGGAAGACAATGATTGAAGTGAAGGTGGCGTTTCCTTGTCTTCCCTGAGAACTCGACTGACTGCTGCATCCAGACAAAGTGATTGCTTGCTTGCTTGCTTTCGTGTGAAGACGGAGGAAGCCCCAAAGGAAAAGCCCCGCAATGCATCTTTTGGCAAGCGAAAAGTGGGGAGCTGAAAAACAATTCATGTGACACACTTTTAACATTCGCCTCCAACGTGTACACACGAAACAGGATGTTTGTGCCCATGCACCCCTCCCATTTTTAGCCATCCTTGACTTCCTATTTCTAAGAATAATTTTGCACTGAACTCTTCAAGCTGGCCAAAAACGACTTCCTTCATCTTGTGACCAACAATTGTTGACGGCCACATGCAATTTTCCAGCACTGAGCCAAAATTTGCAGTGACTGCGTAAATAAAGTAAGAATACGCTTACATGACAGATTTTGTGTTCCTACTGATTTGTGTTCCATGTACAGCACTTTGTATACAACAATGCTTGTTTTGAGGTGCTTTATAAATAAAGCTGAGTTGAGTTACAGAGACAGTAACAATGTTTATCCTATTAAAATGTGGGTCAATTAGTGAAGCCCAGATTTCAAAGCAAACATGGTGAAGCAGCTTTTAGCTGTTATGCTGTACGCAAATGGAATAAGTTGCCAACTGAAGTGAAGTCAGCCCCAAGAATATGCACACACACACTTCACGAGTGGACGTTGCCCCTAGTGGTCACAAATTTTGACGGGTCGCAGATTTTTTTTGGTTACACCAGCTTTGGGTGCTTCTTTCGCGGGCTCTACATCATTTTCAGCTGTATTATAATACTGTAAATATATGCATAATTGGTGTTTTATTTCCAGGAGCAGTAGACATTTTAAAAACACACAACACAATCTGTCAGACATATTTAGTATCAGCCACATACATACACTTATTTTAGTGTTCACGTCCTCTCCATATGTGTTGATATTTTGGAGCAGACATGCTGTTTCATTTTAATGTCTGCTTCTTTGCAGTAATGTTGTCCAAAACAAAGTGATATTGATGTTTTCTTCATGTTATGACCTGTGTATAAATGAAGACATCATATTATGTGTGTTAATGTTTTATGTTATGTTTCTTGTGTTTCTGTAAAGCGCTTTGAGACATCTAAGGCTGTTTGAAAGCGCTCTATCAATAAAGATGACTTGACTTGATTGACTTATGATCATTCATTCATGAACTTACAGAGTTGCTAAGGTGACATGAAAGAGGAAAACCAGGAAGAAAAGATTCCAAATGAGGAGTGGAAGAAATATGAGCATAACCATGAGGAAAGTGAAGCGAATAAAGGGGAGGTGTCATTCGCTTCATTCCAAATATTTCCCATCTGGCTCCGAGCATGATGTCGCCACTTGAGTGCGGGAAGTTGGGAACATGGGACTCTGGAGGACAATAGAATTTTGCGCTTGGCCTGCACACTGGAGGGTGTGGAGGGAGGGACTTTGTGCAATTCAAGGGTGAGCTATGCGTGGACGTGACCCGGTCTGGGCGGGGACACGTACAGGATGTCCGCGGGGCCCTCTCATACCCTCAAAGCCTCAACACAAACTCAACAAAGCATCACGTGATCGTTCTCACGCATCAGCCTGGTCTTCATCAAATATGATAAAGGCCAGCAAAAAAACAAGCTTGAGATGTTTTATTCCCAAAAAGTGTATTTAGTGTCGTTTTAAACCACTGCAACATTATGTCGTTTTAAAATGAACACTGTGATTAAATTTTGCCAAAAATTACTACAAATGTTCAATTAAAATGTATTTTGCATAGTATAAAAGCTTAATTAAAAAATAATACCCAAATAAATAACAGATTTCAAAGATATCCAGTTATTTTCTTTGCATCTGTTCATATTATATCCATCAATTTTCCATCTTGTTCCTCGTAAGGATCACGGGGGTGCTGGAGCCTATCCCATCCCACCTGGCTATGGGCAGCAGGCGGGATACACCCTGGACCGGTTGCCAGCCAATCACAGGGCACACAGAGACAAACAACCATCCACACTCACAAGCACACCTCGGGACAATTCAGTGCGCCCAATGAACCTGCCATGCATGTCTTTGGAATGTGGGAGGAGACCGGAGTACCCAGAGAAGACCCACGCAGGCACGGGGAGAACATGCAAACTCCACCCAGGAAGGCCCGAGCCTGGACTCGAACCTGAGTCCTCAGCACTGGGAGGCGGACATGCTAACCAGTCACCGTGCCGCCCTTCATAATATATTGTCATTAATTGTAATATGTTTGATTGTTATTGTTTCAAATGGTTTTTTTTGCTTATATTTAGGGTGTCTTTCATCCAATACTATAGCCTGCTATGCTATGCTATGCTATGCTATGCTATGCTATGCTATGCTATACTATATTATACTATACTACCATAGTAATCACACTGGTTCATTTAAAATTTGAGTTCAACCAGCATAGTGGAATAGATACATACAGAGTACTTCCACATCCTTTTGTACCCCTTTGGGATGGTTTCTTCAGGAAAAAAAATGAAGCTTTCAAGATTTCATTTGTGATGATGATGATGATGATGATGATGATGATTGGAACAAACAATTAGCGTATTTGAATGGTGCAAATGTGAGTTCCTTGAGTTGGCCTGCAGTACGTGCAAGGCGTATGTTCAGTCTCGTCTTCAGCGTCGTCTGCCAACAGGAACTTCCTGGCTCCTCTTCCACTTTCCTGCCATTGTTCTCTACGCTGCCACCATGAGGCCCCGCCCAGGATCTTGGAAAAGGTGGGATGTTAAAATGGCCCATTACCCTGAACAATCATGGATGGAGAAGGTGTGGTCGCGTTAAACAGTAAATATCAGGAACCATTTTCAGTCATGTCCTCTTCAGATTTGGCAATTAACTTAACGTTTCCCACCTGGATGTCAGCACAAGTTACTTGCTGGGGTTAAAATGACTCTCACTACAGCTCATTCCCACAATGAGAGCATTTTGGCATCTTGAAAATATCCTATGAATGCTGTCGCATCTTTAAATCCTTCTCAGGGTGTTCCTGAAGCGTGACGGTGGTGAGATGCAAGTTCGTTTGGCGTGCAGGAAGGAAAAGGAGTTGCTGGGAAATCTGGTACCGACAGACGGACGGACGGAGGCTCCTCAGCGAGCAAGAGACTTCCCAGCCGGGCGTGACTACCAAGTCATCTCAGGGTCGCAGACGCCTGCAGAGACGACGTGGATGAAAGGGGCCGGCAAAATGTCAAACCTTTCAACATCGACCTCTTGCTATGTGTGATTAAGGGAAGCAGAATTTGGATGTGAATTCAAATGAGATCATCCTCAAACGGGAAATTCATGCGTCAGAGCAGCACGTAACAGAGTGTTTACAAAATAAGAATGAAAATACATAGTAAAGAAAGGTTACATGCTAGACTCTGTTTCTCAGTATGAAAAGTTTCATGAATTCGCCAAGTACGAGTTTCCTCAGGACGTACACAAGAACGCTCTTCCGAAGAACACAAGTCACTTTGTAAATTGGAACCCCCTCCACAACCGACTGGATTCCCGTAATAGAAGCATGAAATGCAAATGGGATATTTTCCAAGACTCGCCAAGCCTTCGAAACTATCCTAGCGACTGATGACATTTCATAAGATAAAAAAAACAGATGAATACGGACAAGAACGCAAATTAAGATAAGATAGAAAAGAGGCCAAATCTATTTCGAGAGGCTCAAATTGTGGCTGAATGCTGATGTGAAACACCTGTGGGCCCAGGTGAGCAGGGTGGCTAATGAGGTGGGCGTGGCTGATTGTCAGTGGAGCAGTGAAGAAGAGAATGGGAAAATCATAAGAGCACACGGGTCAAACATAATGCTGAATAAAGCACTTGGCTTTCATGCAAGTACACAAGGTCTACAAAGGATTTAGTAAAAAAAAAAAAAAATGCAGAGGCTGCACGACTCCAGAAGCTAAAGTGAGAATGCGAAACATTTTGAATGGGACCAGGCATGGCGCTACAACGGGGCTGCCGGAAAGCTGTAGCCCCTCCTACAAATCGGTGTAGCCCCACTTAAGCCTTTCCAGCATTTTATTGAATATTCTAAAATATATTTATAAATTTGGGGACTTTGTTGGTATTTTTGGATGGGCTGTATTCTTGTTAATTCTTGAATGGAATGTGCTAGTGTGTTAGGAATGATTTTTTTCGGGGGTGAATGCCAATTTATGATAAACCAAACATGTTTATATTTATGTATGCATGGAATTTTGCAACCCTTAAAGCAATCTAATGAAATTGAATGCATGAAATACCTTGGCAAACATACATACGCACGTAAGTGTGATGTTGAATTGATTTTCTTTTAAGAAACTTGACAAAATGTGCAATCTGAAATGGGTGACGGACACTTGTGAGTCACACCGTATTCATATGTTGAAATGATCCTCCCAACATGAAAATAGGCAGCCATCTAAAAATGACCTCCTCTACAGATGCCTGGCACGGCTGCAGGAAGTGGCGAGAGTGGGCTTTTTTTTTTTTTTTTTCCTTTCAGCTTTGGTACGGTGGTGAGGTCGACCCAGAAACATGTGCAGGCTGAACTTGGGCCCTCGTTCTTCCTGTAAGGACGCCTTCCTCCTCTCAAGCTCTTTGTGCTGGATCTCACACCCCGACGTTGCCAATTGAGGAAACGCCTGCCATGTCAGCATGTGTTCTCAAGCTAGAAGCTGAAAAGAAATAAACTTTGTGTCATTTGCTTGCTTTCATTTCAGACAGCCAGTGAGGAAGTACTTCTACTTGGGGATGCGGCGGGGGCTGGTGATGGCGGCATAAACTTTGAGATTTGCTGCAAATGAACAGCGCACCCTAGAGGAGAAACTTGACCTTGGGAGTAGTTTTCTTTTTTTTTCTTTTTTTTATAAGCTTTCAATAAATGTTGATTTTATTCTCGTGCTTTATTGTGTGGAATGAGCTCAGCCACCCCGGAAAAAAAGACATTTATTCTAAATCAATTGTCAACAATAAACAAATAGCTTTAAATTTACAGTCAAGCATGTTGCATTTACAGGTGACATTTATAGAGTTTTAGCAAAACACAAAACATTTTGTTTGAAAGACTAATAAAATTCTGAACAGAACTTAAATTAAGGATCAATAATTAGATTCTATCCAGATTGAGAGCTACACGTGTAAACTTAAACGTGAATGTTCTGTATTGAAAATCTGTCATTTTCCTGATCTAAATCTCATCCCTTAGGCATTTGTTGAGAGCACCTTTAAGACTCTATTAGGAAGGTTTCACAGACAAGATGAATAAATAATGGTGGCCTTCTACCAGTCACACTTTTTTTCCCCCCCAAGCCACGTGTGACAGCAATGATGTAACCTTCATCCACAGCGCTCACAGGAAGTGGAGTCATTTTCTCAAATTCACACAGCGACATTTCTCCTGCTATTTGTCTTTTATGAGAAACACACAGGTCCGATGTCAAGGCCGAACTCCTGATTGGCCTTTCCAATGTCCATGGGCGCTACATCCGCAATGGGCAGCCTGACTGGGGTTTGAGTTCTGTATTCCAAGACTGTCTTGGCCCATTTGCCATTGGACTTCTAGGGAGAAAGGAGACACAAAACATGGAAGTTTTTCCCATCGCTGATATATATTTTTTGTTTCTTCCATTTGTTAAGGACTTACCACACAACCATCTTCAATGACGGTGTATCGCAAGCGGTTATTTCCTTGCGCCCTCAAATCCTGACCGTTGGCCCCTTTTAGGATCAGGGCTTTCTTCATGGTCCCCTTGTTGTCTTTATAAGCCGCACTGTTCTTGCAGTGGTAGGTGATGCGCTGGTGGGATTCTTTGGAGAGAAGCTGCAGTAGCTTCAGCTGAACTGCCACCGTATTTGGTTGCTCCTCGCTGTTTCCGTAGCGGAACTGAAACGGTTGGACCAAGTGATGCTCATTCAGTCACAAGAATACTCGCAAAGTACCACTGATCTCAGTCAGTATCCACCAAGCAGTGTAAAATGCAAAGGCCCCAAAATGTGCCATGAACCGAATGGTACTACTTGGTGGAAAATGGACTACCCATTTTCTACGTATAATGGGGTATATGCCACGGAAGAGGCAGGACTGTTTTTGCACATCAGTTTGTTTCCGGTTCAGTTTGCGACATGTGGGCTGCGTCTAAATACTTGTGCTTCCGACTTTGTGCCCCTCGGTTGCGCGTTCGCAACCCGGACCGGAAACAAACTGATGTGCAAAATCACGTCCCGCCTCTTCCGTGGCATATACCCCATTGGCATCCTTTGAAATTCATTGCGGGAAAATTCCTGATAATTTCTTTAAAATATGCTGATAAACATTCATTATACTATTTCTATTAAAAACAGGGGCAAATGTTTTGGCTTCAATCAGATTAGGAAGAGTTTCCTTTGTTCTACCACTCAAATAGTAAGTCCATGATTGACAACTATTCTAAATTGGTCAGTGGCATCCAAAAGTAATCAACATGATCATATCATGTGCTTACTGGAGTTCCGGCGTACATCTGGGCTCCGAACCAAATGGGTTTGTTGACGGTGGGAGTGGATTTTGTCCACCATGATTTTCGGGAAATGTTGGCTGGATTAGCAGCGATGCAGGTTTCGCCGCTGTCCATGTTGCAGAAGACTTTGATGGCATCTTTTGTGCTTCCTTGGTTTGGATCAACCCAGTACTCGCCTGGAAACAAACACAATGTATGTATGTTAATGTTGAAGTAACTGTAAGTTTTTATGTAATGTATTCCTGAAAAGAAGAACCTTACCAGTTGGTTTCTGTGGGTAACATTGCTTGATGTCCTGACATGTCTTTGCAGGATTCTCCTTTGTCCCATCTGGACTGCGAATGTTTTGCACACGCCTGCTGAGGGTCTTCAGAGCGCTATGAACAATGATGGGACTCTTATCAGGAAGAGCCTCATCTTTACTAAACTCTGGAAGGGGAGGAGGTTCCGCCTTCACGTCATCCTTGAAGAACTCCACAGCTTCTGGCACGCCACGCTCATCGAAATCCATGGGAGCTGCAAAGTATTCATTCACAGCTGCAGTGGGAGGTCCAGGTGGGCCTGGAGGCCCAGGAGGTCCTGGTTCTCCAACAGGGCCCTGACAGGACGAAGGGAATAGCATGTAAGCTTTGGCCTAGTGGACGACAGCTCCACATTGTACCGATGTGCTACCTGAACGCCGACTTCACCACTGTTTCCTCGGCTTCCAGGTGCGCCCATTGCTCCTGGCTGGCCGATGTTACCCTCCTTCCCAGGTGGACCCACCACGCCGAGAGGACCCTGTGCAGTCATAAGATTATGTTGTTCTGCTGGGTTTTACTTTCAGTTCAAGAATGTTCTCTGCACCTTACCCTTGGCCCAGCTGGTCCAATAATACCTAGAGGACCTGCATCCCCTGTAGCCCCCTGAAGGACAAAAGTGATCTTGACTTTTCTTCTCTTCAAAGACACATACAAAGATGTAATATCCACTTACAGCAATTCCTGGCAAACCGTGGAGACCAGTAAAACCTCTGTGACCTTTCTGGCCCCTCTCTCCTTGTTCACCTGCTGGACCTTTCTCTCCCTGTGGTCCTTGAGGGCCCTATAAGAGATTAAAAAGAGAGAGATAATATCCTGTTTGATCATAGAGAAGATGAGACTGTGCAGTTATTCTCACCGCTTTGCCTCGGACTCCAGGTGCGCCATGGGGTCCAGATGAGCCTTTGACACCCTTAAACCCAAAATATGCAAATGGCCATCACAACGGTGTCACCATTTACTGTATGTTAGAATCATTGCATTGCCATAACTCACATTTTCACCTCTTGGTCCTGGACTACCCGTAGCTCCCACCGGACCCTCATTTCCTGCAGAACCTGGGCCTCCAGCCAAACCCTCGGGACCAGGATTACCTCGATCGCCCTGTAAAGTCACATGGTGGTGATGAGCAGATGCAGGTGTCTCGCCACAGGCCTCGTAATGTGTCTACACCTACCCTTGCCCCCATGAGTCCGTCAGTACCGGGAAGTCCTTCTTCACCAACCACTCCCTGATTGAACGCAAACACACTTAACAAACACACTCATACAAATGACCTATGGCAAACCCTGCTGCAAAAACCGAACAACCTCAGGGCCCGCATCACCACTTGGCCCGGTGGCACCCACAGCACCAACCCCACCAGGAGGACCCTTTCCACCTGGAACTCCAGGAGCTCCCGGTTTTCCAGGAAGACCCTGCATGACAGAAGAGAAGAATAAATTGTCATCATGGTTAAATTGCCTCAAGTGTTTAGTGAGTCTTACAAACCGCGGGACCGGGCAAGCCTGGCATAGCTCCTTCTCCTCTCAAACCAGGATGACCAACAACGCCTCGCTGTCCTGCAGCACCAGGAGGTCCTGGAGGTCCAGTAGGACCCTGATGGAGAAACACAAGACCAATCAAGGATGTTGCACAGTAGCAGCATGTCCGAGCGTGCTTAAAGGCCTCGATGCACCAATCCGACGTCGGCCAAATGTGACCGACGCCTACACCCTGTGGAGTCGGACCAGACGTCGGGTAGAAAAATGACGTAAATATACACCTTACCAACTATTACGTACCTTCAGCGCATGCAGGAGAATTAATTCCCCTCCTTACCATCGGCGGCAATAGTCATTATTCCTAAAGGCAACCGGAAACCTCTTTACGGGGGCGGGATATAAAAACGATGCATACGATTACTTTTTCTCTCACGATGTCTTCCCACGTGAATGAAACCCTCCGGCTTTTTGCATAGTTATCGTATATAAAAGTCAACCCTACCTGCTATATCCAGTCGCCTCCCCATGTCATGCCATAGTTTGGCTTTCATACCTATGTTGGCAAGCCTTTTAATGGTATTATCATACAATGCAGGTATCTCTTGAACCAAAGAAACAAAGTCATCTTCCCGATCTTCTGTCCAGACAGACACGGTACATTCAAATGTTCGAGCATGATTGGGAGAAATCGTTGCCCACCCCCCCCTCCTGGCTGACCATCTGGCCGGCCTCTTCCTCATTCACGTGCTTTCTCCACAGCAGAAGCGGCAGCTCCGGGGTAAACGCGGCGGCCAGCTGATGAAGCTAAAACGGGCGCTGGAACAAGCTTCGTTCCCTGCTCGTTCCCGAATGCATGGATGTACTCCGTTGTGGCGTATCCTGAACCCTGTCGACTCCTGGCTGTAACCGATCATCGGCTCACCTGAAAAGCTTTGGCCGTGCTGCCCTTCCCTTTTTGGATGTGGTACCGACCTCCAGCTTCTGAAGGAGCTTCATCCTTGAGCCATGTACCCCTTCTGCTCCCACAAGGATTGCGCTGTTAAATGCGCGCCCATTGACAAACAAAACGTTTATTTTGACAGCGTTTTTTTCTTGGATTTCCTCAGCCTGACGGACACCCAGACTGTCGCCGGTGAGTCCACCGGTATGATTGAATTACTGAGGACGTCGGGCCGAGGGGGAGGAATGCCGACTATTTATGAAAACAAATGTAATTTACAAATTTAAAATACAATAAGGGACTTTTTAAATTACTTTGTAAATCTTCTTGCCGAAATCATACTGAAATATGATCATATCCTCTTTATGTGGGACTTATTCATGTGTACTGTCCTGAAAAACCATAAAGTTGAGTTGAGTACTGTTTATCCGCTTTCGTCACTTCCTCTTCTTGCCCCTTGTGCTTATTCACTAGCTAACAGCCAATCAAAGTGATCAAATGCCCTAACGCTGATTCAACATGTTGCAATTGCTGGAAACGCCCCTGCGACATATTCCAACTCGATCCGACTTCACGACGATAATTTATACACTGATCAGACGACGCATGCCGTCGCCCCAACGCTGTCCGACTCCCGATGTCGGATTGGTGTATTTAGGCCTTAACACTCACCGGAGAACCGTCCTCTCCAGAATCACCCTTCTCTCCAGGTTCGCCTGCCGGGCCTGGAGCGCCAATCTCGCCTTGAAGTCCAGAGGCCCCATTTTCCCCACGAATACCAGTTGGACCCTGCTTGCCAGTAAGGCCAATGACTCCATCTGCTCCAACAGCACCCTAGCACGTACATGTAGGCAAGGTTCCAAGTTACAACACCGTTTGACCCATTAGAAAAGTACTACCTTTCCAAATGAGCGGACTCACAAGAGAACCAGGTGGACCAACACCTCCAGGTAAGCCAGGGAAACCAGGAGAACCCTGTGGGAAGAGAACACTTCTGATGACGTTTGTGTCAACAGCATATGTACCGAGTTTCTCGGACAGAACCATGGCGGTCGACTCACCGCTGCGCCCTGCGTTCCTCTGCCCCCTTTAAGTCCAGTCAGACCGACCGGGCCCTGGAACATACATCTCCATTCATTCATCAAGTCAAAAATGGCAGCTTGACTGGCCTAAAAGCCTCTACTTTCAAGCTACTGGACTGCAATGTCTTTCACACAGTGTCCAGTAAAAAAATAAAAAAATAAAAAATACATTAAAAAAAAAAGATAGTGATAATCATCAGACAAAAGTGTTGGCTTCTGTTTGGTTCAATTGATGAAGTTGCTGGTGTCTTTAAGGGATCTTTTATACACTTCTGAACTTTGTTTTAAATTCAGGGCTCATAATGTGTAGCTCCCAGGTAACAAAAGCCCTACTTGGCATTGACCACACAGTAGAGAGGGTGGGATTAGCAGTCACTCATTGACAGGACTCATAATTGACTAAGCTCTACAAGGCTATAGGGAGTTTAAGACAACTGAGAATTGTTTTGAAAAATATGTGAGGGGAAAAAAAAATACTAAAATGTCTCCTTCAATTGAATTCTGTTCCTAATGCACACCTGTACTCCCGGTGTGCCGGCCATTCCTGGTGGTCCAGGTGGCCCTGCCTCTCCCTTAAGGCCTGGTTCGCCGGTCTCCCCTTTCACCCCAGGCTGACCTTCAGCACCCTGAGAAAAACCCACCAAAAAGTAAGCAGGCGCGGTTTGGACCAATGACAGTATTTGCTTGTACTGAACCGGTGACTTACAGCAGGTCCAGGAAAACCTGCAGCACCAGTTGCACCAGGCTCACCACCTGAACCCTGTCGATGGCACACACTTGAAAGTCAGAAGCAGCAGTGATTATTGTACATTCTGATGACATAAGTTTCTTACTCACAGGTACTCCTCTTGTTCCTCGGCGCCCGTTGGGCCCTGGGGAACCTGGCTCTCCCTGAAGAACACATAGAAAAGCAGGTGTTTGCATGACCTCGAGCAAATCAATCAAATCAATACACTGGAATGTCAATTTGGTGTTTTAACGCAAAACCTTAACTTCAAGAAGTCTTACCTTTGCGCCGTTGGCTCCAGCTGCACCCGGAGGTCCAACTGGACCAGAAACACCCTTTAATAGGCAAATGTGTGTAATTATATAACAAAAAAATACAATTTGCAAAAACATATCCATCCCACACATTGATCATCAGACACTTTTATGACATGGGTGCCCAGTTTTTCCAGGTTTTTTTGCATGCAAAAAAAAAATAGGATACAAGGGCCACATTGAAATTCATTTACTTTAATTTTGTTCAACACACTAAAAGCAATCCATCAAGCAACTGTTATATTGTTTTTAAGTGCTTTGTCACAGCTTTCTATTCACCCGTGTTTTAAGAGGTTTCAAACGAGCACTATAAATGATGAGGGAAATCTGCTACCAACCAACAACTTACCCGAGCTCCATCAAGTCCAGCTTTGCCTTCTAGTCCCATATCACCAACAGAGCCCTGTTAGACCAGATCCTCATTTTCACTTCATGTGTCAACGCTGAAATTGTTTTAATCCGGATGAGGTGCTTACCACATCCCCCTTTGGGCCTGAGGATCCCGGAATGCCTCTTTCCCCTGGCATCCCTTGAAGTCCTGGACTTCCTGTTTCTCCAGTGGCTCCCTTTATACCGGCTTTTCCCTAAAATACACCAGCACTCAGATTAATATTACCTATAGCTATAATTGGAGCACAGAAGCAGTAGCCTTTATTCCTCTCATACCTTGAATCCATCTGGGCCTGGACTACCTGGACTACCCTTAGGTCCCTGCAGTCCTTTGGGTCCGGTTTCACCTCTGCCACCAGGAGCGCCTCTTTCTCCCTGTCGGGACAGTAATGTCCAATGATGTACAATTGTACAGGATTCAAACTTGACACTGGAGAAGCAAAACAAGAGCTGCTGACTTACCCTCAATCCAGAAGTTCCGGCAGAGCCTTCCTCCCCAGCAAGTCCCTGAATGCAACATTAACATGACTTCATTTGTGGGTCCTTACTAAAGCATTCTGTGCTACTTCATTTGATCAGGATCAGGTAAATGTTTGTCTGATTTGTTTACACACCTCACTTCCTGGTTTACCAGAGTCACCAGGTGGACCTGGCACTCCAGGCAAACCCTGAAAAACACCCACACTTGTATAAACAAGCAAGTTCATGCACGAGTTCAGTTAAGAAGTTTTTGTCGTGGTGAATCACCTGAAACCCAACCGGTCCCTGTGGTCCTTGCTCGCCTCTCTTTCCTGCAGGACCCTGGATCAGAAAAAGATTGAGAGAATTGAACTGGATTCTGCTTGTTCTATCCAAGATTCATCGGCAGAGGTTTTTGGTTTCAACCGCATTTCAGTTCTCCCGTTCACTGCAAATTCTCATACAGTACAGTATATTCCCGTCCATTCCCATGGAAGTTTTCTTGTTTGTTTTCTGTGCATGCTGTATGTACAGTATGTATAGAATGTGAATGTAACGCTTTATAATCCGATTCTGGTTACGAGGATGAACAAGCCACTTACCGCTGGGCCAGTTGGGCCGGCAGCGCCCTCCTCGCCATCTTTTCCGTTCACTCCCTGGAGGACAGTTTGAGAATTTTGTCATCACTTCAGTTCTTCATTTGAGTTGATCGTACTTTGCTTTTGATTTGCAACTGAAAATAACATACTCTTTGACCCTGTGAGCCAGTACTGCCAGCCTCTCCATTCTTCCCAGGGTCACCCTGAAAGTTACAAAGCAGTCAGTATCACCTATCGGCCTACTGCATCATAAAATGGATTCTCCTATGAAAAACTGACAGCGAGGCCTTTTGGACCAGGCGAGCCCATGATTCCAGCTAAACCTCGACCTCCTGTTGAACCTGCTGTGCCCGGTTTGCCATCGTCTCCTGCTGAGCCCTGCAGGAGACATAATGATGTGCTCATCAAAAGTGCTGCATTGCCTGCAAAAAGGCTCATCAAGAAGAATGATTGCTACAAACCTGCGGTCCGAGTTTGCCTTCTTCTCCTTCGGCACCCATAATTCCAGACAGACCCTGTTGGACAGAACGTAGCATCAGGACTGCATTTATGAGAGGTAGGGGTGTTAAAAAAAATCGATTCGGCAATATATCGCGATATTACATCGCGCAATTCTCGAATCGATTCAATAGGCGGCCGAATCGATTTTTAAATATCCAATTTTGATAGAAAAATATTCACTAAAACGTCTTATGGTTCACACCTTAAGCATGGACGAATGTTATGTTAATGGAACATTAAGCCTTAATAGTTTATTTCAATGCTGTTCAAACATGAAACAGATTACAACCTGTAGAAGTGAATATATAAATAATACATTTTCATGCAAATCTTACACTGTAGAAGTTTACTGATTAGTATTTTCTAAATTTAAATTAAAAAAATCGCAACAATCGACTCATAGATTCGTATCGGGATTAATCGCATCGAATCGAATCGTGACCTATGAATCGTGATACGAATCGAATCGTCGGGTACTAGGCAATTCACACCCCTAATGAGAGGTGAAGAAGACATGCGACAATACGACGATGTGGCTTAAGTGTGGATTTGAAAAGCGCTTACCCGAGCACCAGTTAGACCGGGCTCTCCTGGGCGTCCCAGATCTCCTGCTGGACCTTTTGTGCCCAGTGTTCCTGATGGACCTCTTTCGCCCTGAGCCCCCTGCGACGGCACACACAGCACTTTTGAAAATGTGACAAAGAGAAACTGATTTGCTATTATTAAGGCAAGACAAGTAAAATCACATTTATATTATTAGCATAGCACCATTCACAGGCAAAGTTAAATCATTGTGAGTTACAGAGCACGAAAAAGCAAGACATCAGAAGAATGTTTTCGACTTGTGAAAAAGAAGCAATAAACAATAAAATTTTCAGGTTAGACTGGAATGTAGCAGCAGTTTGAGCAGATCTTATGTATCCAGGAAGATTGTTGCTCAGTTGAGGTGCAGGGAAAAACAATGTTGCTTCACTTTGTTTGTGGTCTGAAAGTGTCAAAGTGTACTCAAAGGTCTTGAATATATTTGGCTAACTCACTTTTGCACCTGGAAAACCATCCGTGCCGGCGAAGCCACGATTCCCTGGGATTCCCTATAACCAATCCAGCACATCCAATTAGTTGATTGTTATGGCACAATAACAATGCTTGTCATTTGTAACTACTTAACCGACAAAGCTTCCCAGTTATGACGTATTGCGCCAACTCACATTCTCGCCTTGAGGTCCCGGGTCCCCGACAGACCCTACGTCACCTCGAGGTCCACGCTTGCCCTCATCTCCCATGGGGCCTATCAGACCTGGAGCACCGTGGTCGCCCTGACAACGGGGTTGCAATCACGCAAGGTTATAAGGTGTAAGTATAAATATGCTCATGTTGAAAAGTTCCGTACTCTTTCTCCTTTCAGTCCAGCTTCTCCTTTCACTCCAGCCACACCACTGTCACCCTGGAGAAAAGATGACGTAACATCACGTCAGTGACAAAAGGGACAAAGAAATCGCTGTCGCTTTCTCTCTCATTTTAGGCTGTTACATCTTGGCCTTTTGGTCCCTGTGCTCCTGTGGTTCCTTGGGGTCCCGGGGGCCCAATCGGGCCTACGAGCCCTGAAGGACCCAGGCCACCTGCTAGGCCCTGCAAAGAAGTCACAGATTCAATGAGAAACGTCACTGATGCCAAAGGACAAATTGGTATGTTGGCTCACATACTGTTGCCCCCCTGGCACCTGGCGACCCATCAGGCCCCTCGGCTCCCTGTTTGCAAACAATAACGTGCTGAGTTAGTAACGATAACATCAACTTTTCATGTCATTAAGCAGATGACTGTGCTTGCTCGCCTGGATTCCGGTGGGCCCTGGTGGTCCGACGTGACCCGCATCTCCTCTGGGTCCCTGCTGGCCTGGACTTCCTCTCACACCAATTGGTCCAACTTCACCCTGGAGGGGTTGAAATGAGAGAGCATTCAATGGATTGCTTCATCCGATGTGTCCAATCTTTTGTCAAGGCTAAACTACAATCACACCTTCTGTCCCGGCCCACCTGGGAAACCTGGCACACCGGGAATTCCAATAGGACCCTGTGATTGAAAAAAATAATCATGATCATGATATTAGGCCAAAATTGACACCAAGTTTTGGGAAATGAAAATATATTCTGCTTGCATAAGAACTTGAAATGACACGAGTTGTACTCACCAGGGGACCCGGTTTGCCGACATGTCCGGCTGCACCGCGTTTTCCCTAAACCAGAAACACATAAAATGCCTCACTGCTGCAACATTTGGGGCACAACAAATAAAGCGCGGCAACGGCTGATTGTTCCTACCACAGCACCGGGTGAACCCGCTCGTCCTCTTTCTCCCAATAAACCTGGTGGACCCTGAAAAAGACGATTCAGTCCTCAATGCCTGTCCACATCCAAAGTTGTAATCTGCTCATTGTGCACACGTGTAGCCTACCACTGGGCCAGGAGCACCCATGGCACCGGAAGTACCAGAAGCACCCTGCACAACACAATGAAGAGTGAAACCCCCCCCCAAAAAAACGTACTGGCTGCGCTGTTGGATTTTGTCATCCAGATTCAATTCCTACCTTGACGCCGGCAGCACCGGCCTCACCTCGAGGACCGAAAAGGCCCGTCTCACCCTGTTGGAGAGAAATTCACAACTTCATCGCTCATGTCCCAAAAAAACCGTGAAGAAGTTTGAAGAGGAATGTACCTTGTGACCTTTTTGACCTGAGACACCTGGACTACCCGGTAACCCTCGTGCACCCTAATGACACGACATCATCAAATATGAAATACACTCAAACCAAAAAACAAGGTTGATGCAGGAAGTGTTTGTTTACCACTGATCCTGGAAATCCCAGCTCTCCTGGAGCACCAGCGGGTCCAGCTTCCCCCTAAGCAAATACAAACAATACATCATGATCAAGCTAAACTTAATTTTAGCACACCATCAATCTGAACAATCAATTATCTTAATATGATTGTTATGAATGAATAAATGTCACTCCTGTGATGTTTCACTGACATCAGGGCCACTTTTTCCCGGCAACCCTTCTGGTCCTCGAAGACCTGGTTCACCCTAAGGATAGACACAAGGAAAGGTCCAAGTTTTTCGAGCATATGTGAGTCCATCCAAGAACGCAGGCTCGGCATCAATGGCAGAATGGCAGCGTGAAGAGAAGACCATATTTATTACCATATGTCCTGGCTCGCCAACCTCGCCTGGCAGTCCCTGGCCACCGGATGGTCCCTAAACAACAACAGACAGAAAATGTTAACTCAAGATGTTGGCCAAACAACAATGTTTGACACCTCCAGTTGAAAAAAAAGTGCACACTCATTTGCGTTCTGTCTTGTGCCTGTGTCGCACAGGTGTCAAACTCACATCCTGGAATCCAGATCCAGTCTGTCATCGTCACTTTATGTGGCCTACTAATGCAATTTCCTCAAACGCTCTTATGGAATTTTCCCATTTCCTTCACTTTCAACAAAGAATTTCCCCGCACAAAATCCTTCTTAACTCAGTCAATCCCCAAAACGTATAAATACGTTTTTAATACTTTCTTATTTACTCCCAGAAACGTATTTATACGTTTTGTTTTGTTTTTTGATGTTTTTTATGCTATAGCAAACCGAAGGCTTTAATATAGCTTCTGACCTGAAGAAGTTGCTTAAAGCAATGGTAGTATTACAAAAAATGGCCATCAGGTGGCAGAAGAGTATAAGAGATCAGCCAGGGCCATGTTCCAACAAGCTTTTTTTCCCCAGTGTTTTTTTTTTTTTTCCTGATGACAAGAGTCTAATCTTTCTTTTAGTAGGTGTCCATGTTTTTATAGCACTAGAACGTAATATTCTGTGGGCCTTGCAAAATCAGTCCAAATCCAGTCAAACAGCCCGGGACTGTTTCAGTCAAAATGGCTGGGAGTGAAAGAGTTAACATTCAGGAAATGGAACAACAATCTTCTGAGGGAAACTCTAACTACGATGTCGCAAATTGCATTTGACCCCCTGCCGGCATCTTTGACGACGTGTGTGCAAAACCTACCTGCGGTCCAGTCGCCCCAGAAGGCCCTCGTGGTCCCGCTTCTCCCTGAAACAGTAACAATTGACTTCCTGTAGGGCCGGCCAGGTCAGCAGATTTCTGAATGGTGTACGAACATATTGGCTTGTACTCACTCTTGATCCCGACACCATTCCGCTCAGGCCTGCTGACTTTTCATTGAAACCTGAAGCCATTTGTGACACAAAGTTTCCCTTTGGGTGACAAGAGATGGACATTAGCAATGCTTTTTTGGGTTTGTTTTGTTTGTTTGTTGAGGGTGAATTGCTGTTATCAGAAGAATCCTTCTCTTCTCACCCCAGGGAGGGAAGGAAAACCCGGGGGGCCGGGCTCGCCTGGATTCCCTGGTATACCAGGCTCTCCATCAAAACCCGGGGGCCCTTGGAATCCCTGTAGTGACATTTTTACATGAAATACAAAATGTAAGGTTCTTTTACTTCTTGTATATTTCAACATCAAAGCTGTAACCGATGTGAAGACAGAGATTAGGATGATTTCTAACTTGACCAAGTGATAGATACTGCTCTGCCTCTTAAAGTCAAAGTTCAATGACCCAACCTTTCACAATTCTTACTTACCCTTCTGCCTTTAAATCCTCGATGTCCAGGTCTTCCCTGAGCACCTGGAGGACCCTGAAATGGAAACACACCAGATATATTCATTTTTATATACACACACGCATAAATTCTGACCTTGTTGGTGCTTTTGTCGAATAAAAACTCACTGAGGGTCCTTGAGGTCCGGGGATCCCGACCAGCTGAGCGAACGAGAGAAAATCATATCATACAATCAATTCGAAACAAGAGTGATTACCGTTGAAGTTTGCATTTGTGAACTTACATGTGGAATATCACCTGGTTCACCCTTCTGTCCCTATAAGAAAAGAAATCCATCTTTATTGCATACGGAAATCATTTGAATACTTTAGAAGACAAACTTTTTCTTTTCATCTATAACCGCTCTGGAACAAATTGAGACCAAAAAGAAGGGGGAAAAAAAGAAAAGAAAAAAAAAGAAAAAAAAAACATTTAACCTTTTTTTCACTTATGCAAATAGATACTCTATTTGGAATTTTGGAGTTACACAACAGTAGTTTTTAGAATTCAGTAATAATAGATTTAAATTTTCAAATATTAAAATCACAGAAATAAATCATTATTAACGATGTCTCATATTTTTCCAGAGCTGTGTGTCCATATAATATACTTTTTTTTCTTCCTATAATACTTAAATAAGTAATGGTATTGAAAATAAAAATATGATGACTTACCCTATAACCCATGATTGCTTGAAGAGAAAGTGGTAAAAAAAATAAAAATAAAAAAGTACAAATTAAAACTTGTTTTGTAGCCGGTGAGGAATGCTTTAAGTTTACACAGCAGCGCACCCTTGTGGGTTGGATGCGTAACTACAGCTTGAGCCTTACCGATGTGCCTGGTGGCGGCGCTGGCCATGTTTTGGCAGACCGGGCAGCACTCGCCCTCCGGGGTCACCAGCTTGTGGCAGTTGGGCACCGCCTCGCACTGCACGTCGCTGCAGATGCTGACGCCGTTGTCGCACACGCACACGCTGCACACGGCCGGTTTCCAGATGTCGTTGTGAGCGAAGATCTTGCCCTCCACTTGGCAGCTCGAGCCCTCTTTCTCCACCGGAGCTGCAAGCGCACAATCAGGCAAGGACAACAATCAACTTAGACGGGCGATTCTCAACGACGATGTCGACATACCAGTGACAGGCACAACAAGAATGATGGTTTAAGGGCAGAATTTTACACACAGTAAGCGTCAACAAGTCATCTTTATTTTTATAGCGCTTTCAAACATCCTTAGCTGTCACAAAGCGCTTTACAGAAACACAACCAAACAAACAACATGACAAATGTGAGTCAACAGAGACGAGAGCATCGTGAATTCGATATATGGCAAACCTCTGATGACAAAGCGACGCAGCTTGAACACGAACCTGCGGAAGGGTCTTGCGTGGGCGTAGCCGCGGGTGTGACGCAGACCGGGCAGCACTCGCCCTCGGGGGTCACCGACTGGGCGCAATCGCCCAGGTGGTCGCAGACCACCGTCTCACACACGGCGTTGCCGGACTCGCACACGCAGATCCTGCAAGGTTCGGGGCTCCACATTTCTTTGTTGGCGTACGCTTGGCCGTTGTCAGCGCACGTGTCTGTTTGGAACCAGTCAAATGTGCACTTTTCATATTCTTCATTTAGACAACATTTGACATGTAGGTTGACATTTGCGACATTCATGCTTTAAATCTTGGCTTTCCTTCTTGTGTGGAGTTGACATGTTCGCTCTACAGGTCGGAATGTTTTGTTTTTCTGCATGTGATTAGCTTGCGACCAGTCCAGTGTGTATCCCGCCCACCTCTAGCACAAAGTCAGCTGGGAGAGAATCCAGCTCACCCCTAACGACCCTAACCAGGACAAGCCATACACAACAAACAAATAATGGATGGATGGATGGATTTTAGTTGCCACCAGTGTTGCGTTGCTCAGAAGGTCAAATCATGCAAAGTAACAAGGTCATTAACTCTTTTACTGCCACACGTTACCAAAAAAAAACAAAAAACTTTGATATAACAAAAGCTTTGATCATTCAGGTCATCCTTGAAAACGTTCTATTTCATCACATTTATCAGAATTCGTCATGTTACATTCTAATTCCATACACCGACAGCCCATTGAAAAAGAGATACAATGCTGACATCTGCTGGCCATAGTTAGTATTTTTTTTATTCCACAACCCATTGACCAGGCAGCGCTGCACTTAGACGTTGCACTGACCATTGATTAAAAAAAAAAAAAAGTATTTTTTATTCCACAATCCATTGACCAGGCAGCAACAACAACAACAACAAACAAACAAAACAAAAAAACTTAGTTGATGTAATTTAACGTTTATGGTGGCATACATCGTGATTTTACTCATCGTTATTAAACGTTTTTGGCGGTAAAAGAGTTAAGATGAAACATTTTTTGAGAGGGATCCAGGAATTTGTGGACTCCCAAAAACAGAGCAATAATGAGAAGATAATGTACATTTAGATGAAATGTCCCACTCAGAGATAGTTGTCGTTATTTAACATGAGCTGCCTTTCTCAGTTGGCCTCAAAGGACAAACGTCTGATTTGCGTTGGGAAAGACTGAAAGTCACACACGGTTGCTTGACAGCTTGAGCAAATGGGTTATTGGAGGTCATCAAAAGAGTGATGTGGGGGATGCATGTCAGTACATATTGCATTTGTGCTGAATTGTTTGTCGTATCCCGCCAGACATCATCCAATTTTCCATTCATGGTACTTCAAATGGAAGTGTACCATAAAACAAAACAACCTGAATGCTTCTATTAATGTCATCATTAGTTGCAATTCCCAACCAGGGAGCTGTACGCGGCACACGAGTGAGGCAATGAGATCATTCGTGATGCTGCAAGAAGTCAAGATCAAATTTCACTTCAGTTTGTCTGAGAATGATCATTTATTCACGAGAAATATATCTTCAACTATGTACTCCAGCGACCTAGAATTAAAAGATGCATTCAACCTGTTTTTCCACTTGCTGTCATTTTTTCTATTTGTGAGATTTATGTTCAATGAATAAACAGGCTCAAATTTCACAGTTGATTTGTGACTAAAATGTTTTCAGTAGTCATACTTTTTGTCATGTTCCAGTTTTGGGGGGTTGGGTTTTGGTTTAGTTTTGGGTGTTGATGTTGTCTTTTTTTTCCGGTTTTGTCTCCCCTAGTCTCGTCCTAGCTAACCTCGGCCACTTGTGTGTGTCTCCCCTCCCCGTATGTGTTGCTAATTAGTGCCCTCTGCCTGCTGTGTTTCCCAGGTGTGTCTTGTTAGTGTCTCATTAGTGTTGTATTTCGTCAGTGGTGTTTGTTCTCGCATTGTGGTAGAATTGTCTTGTCTTGTCCAGTTGAGGTGTGCAAGCTGTCTACGTAGAGTCAAGTTTCGTAACCTCCAAGTCAAGTGTCTCACGTCCACGTCAAGTGTCTCACGTCCAAGTCAAGTGTCACACGTCCAAACCAAGTGTCTCACGTCCAAGCAAAGTGTCTCACGTCCACGTCAATTGTCTCACGTCCAAGTCAAGTGTCTCACGTCCAAGCCAAGTGTCTCACGTCCAAGCCAAGTGTCTCACGTCCACGTCAATTGTCTCACGTCCAAGTCAAGTGTCTCACGTCCACGTCAAGTGTCTCACGTCCAAGCCAAGTGTCTCACGTCCAAGCAAAGTGTCTCACGTCCACGTCAAGTGTCTCACGTCCAAGCCAAGTGTCTCACGTCCAAGCAAAGTGTCTCACGTCCACGTCAAGTGTCTCACGTCCAAACCAAGTGTCTCACGTACAAGCAAAGTGTCTCACGTCCACGTCAATTGTCTCACGTCCAAGTCAAGTGTCTCACGTCCAAGCCAAGTGTCTCACGTCCAAGCCAAGTGCCTCACGTCCACGTCAATTGTCTCACGTCCAAGTCAAGTGTCTCACGTCGAAGCCAAGTGTCTCACGTCCAAACCAAATGTCTCACATCCAAACCAAATGTCACACGTCCAAGCCAAGTGTCTCACATCCACGTCAAGTATCTCACGTCCAGGTCAAGTGTCTCACGTCCAAGCCAAGTGTCTCACATCCAAGCCAAGTTTCTCACATCCAAGCCAAGTGTCTCACGATCAAGCCAAGTGTCTCACGTCCAAGTCAAGTGTCTCACGTCGAAGCCAAGTGTCTCACGTCCACGTCAAGTGTCTCACGTCCAAGCCAAGTGTCTCACGTCCAAGCAAAGTGTCTCACGTCCACGTCAAGTGTCTCACGTCCAAGCCAAGTGTCTCACGTCCAAGCAAAGTGTCTCACGTCCACGTCAAGTGTCTCACGTCCAAACCAAGTGTCTCACGTCCAAGCAAAGTGTCTCACGTCCACGTCAATTGTCTCACGTCCAAGTCAAGTGTCTCACGTCCAAGCCAAGTGTCTCACGTCCAAGCCAAGTGCCTCACGTCCACGTCAATTGTCTCACGTCCAAGTCAAGTGTCTCACGTCGAAGCCAAGTGTCTCACGTCCAAACCAAATGTCTCACATCCAAACCAAATGTCACACGTCCAAGCCAAGTGTCTCACATCCACGTCAAGTATCTCACGTCCAGGTCAAGTGTCTCACGTCCAAGCCAAGTGTCTCACATCCAAGCCAAGTTTCTCACATCCAAGCCAAGTGTCTCACGATCAAGCCAAGTGTCTCACGTCCAAGTCAAGTGTCTCACGTCGAAGCCAAGTGTCTCACGTCCAAACCAAATGTCTCACATCCAAACCAAATGTCACACGTCCAAGCCAAGTGTCTCACATCCACGTCAAGTATCTCACGTCCAGGTCAAGTGTCTCACGTCCAAGCCAAGTGTCTCACATCCAAGCCAAGTTTCTCACATCCAAGCCAAATGTCACACGTCCAAGCCAAGTGTCTCACGTCCAAGCCAAGTGTCTCACGTCCAAGCCAAGTGTCTCACTTCCAAGCCAAGTGTCTCACCTCCAAGCCAAGTGTCACACCTCCAAGCCAAGTGTCACACCTCCAAGCCAAGTGTCTCACGTCCAAGCCAAGTGTCTCACGTCCAAGCCAAGTGTCTCTCACTCACCTCCAAGCCAATTGTCTCTATCGTCCTGCCAGGTCTGTCCACGTCATGCCCAGTCTTCTCATGTTCCATCCAGTCCTTTACTCAGTTACTGAAAATAAAGTTCCTTATATTGTCCATCCTGTTTGTCTCCCTGCTGTGTTTCTCCGCCTTTGGGTCCATCCACCACATCCATACTCCACATATCATGAAACTTTTGTGTCATTTTTGTTGGGTGGTGTGCAGTGAGATCTTATGAATGTGATGGAATGGATTGCTATTTATAGAGCACTTTTTTTGAGCTGTAATACCCAACGTACTTGACATTGCTTCACATTCACCCAACATTGGTCAGCTGCTGCCACACAGGGCACTGCCAGGTCCAAATCGAGGTTCAGTGTCTTGCTCATGGACACTTCAACATGGTCACCAGTGATGAGGATCGCTACCACTCTACCACATAGCCACGCCACCTGCCCCTCTTGGCTGCATTGGCTCATTAAATAAAACTATAAACTGCACTATATGGGGCCCTATTTTCTTTGACAGGCATCCACGCTCTCGGCGTAAAAACGGTCTTGACTTTTACGCCAGGGCAAGTCTAGTTTCATGTGTTTGTGAATTTGACAGACAGCGCGACATGTTCTGGTGGATGTAGCTGCCACGTCCCCTGCGCATCTGGAAATTTGGCAACGAGGAGGTTAGACGCCGATGCACGGTGGGGGGGGGGGGGGGGGGGGGGGGGGGGTGCAAGACCATCTTCATGCACTTGACTTGTGTGAACACACTTTGCGTATGCAAATCTCAGAATAAAGAGAATGAGGGGAGTCGCTTCCATTGGCCAGCAGTCAGCAGGATTTCATCCCACAATGGCGCAAAAGCCCACTTCTGTCTGTGCTCGTCAAGGAAAATAGCAAAAGAAAGAAAACGCCACCCATGGTAGACTGCGCTTTGCGCAAGACTTGCACTGGGCACCAAAATAAGGCCCTTAGTGGGTGTCATTAACATTCCTTCAGTGAAATGATGATGTTTAAAGTCATCATTTGTAAAGATGTGTGACTGTCAGGCTTTCTTCTATAACATCAAAAGTGAACCACAGAGGGAATGCACAAAAATGAACTTGAGGGGCTTTTCACGTCTGCGTACGATGGGACTTGGTGAGCAATTAAGGTGTGCGTCAACACATGCATCATCATGACATGAATTCAACATCAATCAATCAATCTGACTAAACAATGGTTTTGACAGACCTGGCTGCACGAGTTACGTCATATATTAATAGCTTGGATGTGATATTTAATGCAAACGACTTTTTGGTGAACAGCGAGAGTCCGTTTTGTCGTGAATGTGGCCACCTGCTGCAGACTTTCCATCTGGCTCATAATTATGTGGTGAAGCCTCTCCCCGCGCGAGACGCTCCTTCTCACCAGCAGCAGTTATTTTCGGCAAAACCACAGTGGATCTTATATACGTTGGCTTTGGCCTGAAACCTGTGGTTTGCCTTTCTTTTTTTTTAATGGAGGGGGTATGCCACGCCCGCAGTTGCCTCCTGCAACCCCCGCTGCGCAACTCACAACTTTTTGGGTGATATCACATTTGTTTGCAGAATGAAAACTTTGGAACGGAGGTGTGCTTCAGATGAATTGCACTTCTCACTCTTCTCAAGATAATCATAACAATAAAATAAATAAAAAAAACTGTTCAGGCTGATGTTTGTGTCACTAGTTTAAAACTATTTAAGTGGTCAAAGATCCCAAAATTCCTCATGGTGGTCTGGTTTACAAATATACAACAAGCCACATAATACAAACATGTGGAACAATTTGTGACACCTGTTTGTTTAAAAATTTCATCTTCCACCCGAGCAGCACAAAGCGTTGAATCAGTCGAAAGTTTTCTCTTGCAGTGGAGCGCAATTCCGCATCCTTTCACTCAGGGTGTGTCTTGTGTGCGTCTCTGAGCACAAGTCTGACCAAAATTAGTGGCCTGCTTTTGTCTGTCCCATCCACGAGGCCACATCATTACAGGAGTGCAGCTCGGAAGCCCTTCATTGGGTGCCGACCGACCGACCAACCTCGCACCGAAATAGACCAAGCGGCCCGCACGCACATTCTGCACAATTGTTTCGCTTTTTTATTTCCAGCTTGGCATCCTCCTGATGTCGAAAAAGTTCCCAAGAAGGTTCAATCACACTTTTGTTTGCTCCCTAAATGTTTGGAAAACACTTTTATTCCTGTACATCACAGTCCAATCTGACAGTCGAACTGTGCAACTTGGAAAACTTTGGGGACAAACAGTGGAGGAGAATGAGGCCTGTAACCAAAAAATCAAATCAATATGGTGGATTGTAAAGACATGACATCACAATGACATCACTGTGATGCAGGCAGGCAAAAGTTTTTTTATTTTTATTTTTTAAATACCATCATGGATATAAAAGAGTATAATACACGTTTTTTTTTTTTTTTTTACTGGATGCTCCTCAAAAATTGGATGAGGAAATTTAGGGGGAAACAAACTATCCATCCATCCATTTTCTATGGTACGGGTCTGCTTGCGGATGAGTTCCAAGGTCCAGTTTCCCTCATTGGGCTCTTCAAACCGTGAGAGTGACGTATTATTACATATACACAACAAATTGATTGCTTACTAGTTGTTGTTTTTTTAAGGGAAATCAGAAGTGAAGGATAATAGTTTGTTCGATTATTGTTGAAGTCACTGTAAAAAAGGTAACAAAAAATACTGCTCAACATTATGCTGTTAATTATTGCGTGACAATTAAATGTTTAATGACTTGTTTTGCAGGTCACATAATATAAGGTGTTGGTCCAGATCTGGCCCCCAGGCCTTGAGTTTAACACCTGTGACCTTTCTAACATTGGGCGATAGGTGGCGTTCAACCTGGACATCATTAGACAAACCGTCAATTCCACTCACACTATTTCGAGTCTTCACTGAACCTGCCATGTATGTATTGTCTGGAAATATGAAATATGCTGAGACACCCCACACAAGCACTCGGATAACAGGCTGGCAAACTCCACACAGGAAGGTTCGAGCTGAGATTCGAACCGAGAACTTCTCAACTGCGAGGCAAACGTACAGGAACAAAAATACCGTTTGAGTAAATGATGTAAATCTATGAAGTGAAATGTATCATCTCCATGCAAACCCAAAGAGATGAAAACATAGCAAAAACATGCATACGGACGGTCGACTACATAAGAGGCCGTCAGATGAAGGGAAGCGACTCACCATTGTTGGTCTTTTCCTGGGAGAAGACAGTCGTGACCTGCGTTAGGCAGATGGCGGCCAGCAGGAGCGTCATCCTCATGTGCACGGAGGGGCCCATCGTTGCACGCCGGGCATGCAAGCACCTCACACGCAAACACGCTCAACAGCCCAGCTACAGAATCCAGTCCCAAAGACACGAATATCCCTGAGTGCACCCAACTCCCGCATGATCATCCCCGATGCTCCTTCTCCTCCTCCCCCTCCTCCTCGCGGAATCCTCCTCCTCCCTCTTCATCATGGCTTCTCGTTCCACTTGAGGGCCAACCACCCCGGCAGACGCCACGCCAGTCTTTCAACAGCGCACGTAATTAAAGGCTGCGTGAAAACCTTCCGGGAGAAACTAAGAATTTGGAAAGAAGGGACAGCAGAAAATGAAAAAAAAATCTGCATGACCTTTGACCTTGATTTGGAGTGATTTTTGTGAATTCTTTTCATTGGCTGATTGAGGAATTGAATTTGGATGTGCACGCACACACATTCTCACACTCGGCGTAGGCACGTCACCAGACACATTTGTGGATAGTAATTGAGTAGGCGTGATTGGCATTGTATGTTCGTTTTTGCAATGCACAAGTTGCATCATCCTCTTGGTGTACAATGAGGGCAAAATGGAGCATCAAATGGGTGGGGCAGAAGAGGCAGGGATGGGAAAATGACCAAGTTGAGATCGTCACGTTTGTACTGTAGTGTGATGAATTACAATTCACAACTGACATCATAAGATCAATATTTAAAAAAAAGTTCATTTGGGGAGAGACATTTCCGGCATTTTATTTATAGTCAGATGACTACAAATAGCCTTTTGTCTTATTAAGCAATTAAAAGTTTTGAACAACGCTCAAGAGCAACTCCATTCATTCTCTTGGATACTTCAACTTTTTTTTTACAAGTGTGACATATCTCTACCCTGTCTCAGTTCTGCGGGAGCCGTGCAGCATTATGTCACTTCAAGATTGAAAGTTTTTCAGAGAGAAAAAAAAATAGTGGGCCTCTTTTGCTTAAATTGATCATTGTAATGCGTCATTGCAGAAGGAAGCCCGCCAACCAAGGCAAGTTTACTTGTAGATTATTATTTTGGCTTTTTTTTTTTTTTTTTTTGCATCACCCATGACTGTGACCACCTTTTATGTTATTGGGGACTCAAATAAAATTCTATTCAATAGTATAATAAATGACTGATTTTCAAGCTAATTACATTTGTTTCCACATGAAAATACGGAGGTGCCATGATGATGTTGGTACGCAACAGAATGTATATGTTGCCAATAGATCTAATGATGCGGTGTTTGGAAACGTCAAATGTTCTTGATTTCCTGAAAAGTAGTTGTTTTGGTTGGGTTTTGGATTGCGCCCAGCAGTGACGATAAGTTGACTGGATCATATTTCTTTCTCAGTGTAATTTGCCCCTCAGAGGACTATAAAAAGTCAAGTGGCTCTTGAAAGGAAAAAAATGTTCCCCACCCTAACTTATGTCGAGATGACACAAAGAACAAGTTACGCATCTATTTTCTGCCCATGTCAAGTCATAAGCAGAACCACAAAAGAGGCAAGGTTGGCCCGCCTACATGCTTGTCAGATGCACGTCATGACCTCTCCCAAAAAGTCATACTTGATGTTTATATCAAGAAATGGTTACAATAATGGCTTCATTTTGTCTCAGATGTTCTTTTCTTATGTTACTCTCACATGTATCAAAATTAAGAATGCATTTATTCATTTCATGTCATACAATTGTGCTTCCAATCTGTATGATGTAGTTTTCCAGGACAGGGGTCACATGACAGGAAGTTGCAGCATTGTGGCGAGCAGGTGAACAACACGTATTCCCTTACAAAGGCTTTGCATTATTGAACAGCATGCAGCAACGGCGATGAGTCTCGTCTGCTCCTCCATCGGAGATGTTTGCAGCGGCCACCAAAAACTTTGTCAAGCAGGTGGGAGACACCGGCAGGTTGATCCCCGTCCCCAGCCTGAGCGAGGCCGACCGCTATCAGCCCCTCAGCCTCGTCACCTGCAGAAAGCGCAAGAAGCGCTTCTGGAAGAAGAAGAAGAACAAGTACGCCTCCACCGCATTCTCCCTCAAAGACGTCCTGCTCGGCGAGAAGGAGATCGCGGCAGGTACGGTGAGAGTGAAGACGATGTCTGAGGACGCCAGCATCTCATCGCTGACATTTCTTTCTTCAGGCGTTTCCTCTTACCAGCTGCTCAACTATGAAGACAAATCGGACGTAGCCCTCAACGGTCGCCTTGGAAACCACCTCATCAACGACGTGGGCTTCAATGTCAGCGGCTCTCATTCGGTGGCCGTCAAAGCTTCCTTTGGGATTGTCACCAAACACGAGGTGGAAGTGCCCACCTTGCTGCGGGAACTCAACTCCCGGTATGACGCAACTTTCTTTCCACTTCATTCACATGATTCACATCTGCAGGCCTGTTTTTTGCTCTTCTGACATATGAGCCAAAAAAACAACACGTCCTTTTCTCACCTGAACTGAAGATGAGACACATGGTGACGTTTGACCTGTTTGTGTCTGGGGTAATATGAGAAGAGGGCATCCCTGAATAAATGATCATGTTATTCGACACGTTTTCACAATGTCAACTTCATGTTTGATGCACAAACAAAACAAAAGTACACAATACTGAAAATGAAGTACATTTTAGGAAAGTGGATGTGGACCACTGCCTGGTGCGCCAATGTCGGGAGAGCGGCTGGAGCGTCCTGTGTGTCGTCATGGAAAGCATCCGAACCAGTCGCCAGTGCTCTCTCACCGTCCACGCCGGCATGAGGGGGGCCACCATGAGAGTAAACCATTCCGTCTTTCAAAACATTTGTCATTCAACTCAAAGTCAACCTGAAACATTTCCTAACAATAATATCTTATTTGTGTGGATGAGTGGTTAGCACGTCCGCCTCCCAGTGCTGAGGACGTGAAATTGAGTCCGGGCTTTGGCCTTCCTGGGTGGAGTTTGCATGTTCTCCCCGTGCCTGCGTGGGTCTTCTCCGGGTACTCCGGTCTCCTCCCACATTCCAAAAACTAAACTATCTAAATTGTCCCGAGGTGTGCTTGTGAGTGTGAATGGTTGTTCATCTCTGTGTGCCCTGCGATTGGCTGGCAACCAGTACAGCAGCCCGGGGGCCATTTGCGGCCCGCCGTCCATTTTTTAGTGGCCCGCGACATATGCTAAAAATGACATTTGACTCAGTTCAAATAAAATAAAAACAAAAATGTTTGGAGATGGTCAAAGTAAGAAGGGAGGGTATCGAAAAAAACAGGTGCTATTGAAGTTTATTTTAGTTAACTAAAACTAATGAAAAAAATAAAATTCAAAACTACAATTTCGTTAATGAAATAAAATAAAAACAAAGATGCTTTTTAAAAAAGAAAACTAACAAACTACATTTTATGTTTACAAAACTAACTAAAAATAAAACTATAATTATAGTAAAAATGTCCTTCATTTTAGTCTTTGGTAATTAACTCATTCACTGCCAGCACAGTAAAAATTAATCTTTGACGTCTATAGCCGTCTATGGCAGTGAATGTGTTAATTTAATGCATGAGCATTTGGGGATGATTTTAAATGTGACTTTTAGTAGATTTATTTTATTTTGATATAAACTAGAATACTGACGTCGCGCCCATGGCGTTTTTTAAATATTACACACGATTAATACACATTAAAAAAACAAAAACAAAACAAAACTAAAACTAATACTGAAACTAAGTAAACTAAAACTAAGCATTTATGAAAGAACTAAAACTAATAAAAATTCACAGAAGCACCCTAAAAAATAATTAAAACTAACTAAATTAAAAAAAAAATAACTCAAAAAAACAAAATAAAAACTAAAATGAAAATTTCCAAAACTATAATAACCCTACTGCCATATTACAAATAAATTGGTTTATATATTGTAGCATTTTTCTAAATATGCAAAAGCACAAATAAATTATTTGTACAATTTTTAGGACTAAACACAATTTCTTTTCAAACCATTATGTGGCCCTTGCATCCTTCTGATTTTCTGTATGTGGCCCTCAAATGAAAAGGTTTGGACACCCCTGCAGTACAGGGTGTCCCCGCCTACTGCCCGAATCCAGCTGGGATAGGCTCCAGCACCGGATGGATGGATGGATGGATGGATGGATGGATGGATGGATGGATGGATGGATGGATGGATGGATGATGTTATTTGTGAACTCACTAGACACATGACATTCTGATGAATATATCATTTGTGGAATGAGTTATGAAGCAAAATCCAGCCATTTTTATCTATTTCAGGTGGCAACCATTTTGCCACTTGTTGTCACCTAAAGATGACATCTCAGATGCTCAGGGCTCAGGCAATGACCAATCACAGCTCACCTGTTTTCTGAAGCTGCGCTGTGATTGGTTGTAACCTGAGCAACATTGATGTCATCTTCAGTCAACAGGAAATGGAAAAATGGCCGCCTTCTGATATTGCCGCTTAACTCATATTCCACTGAGTTACTGCAATACTTCAAAGACAGCATGCAAAAGAAGTCCAAGAGAGCTTTCCTGTTTTTTTGCTGCAGTTTCAGATCGACGATGGCAGAAACCCGAAAGGGCGAGACAAGGCCATTGTCATCCCGGCTCACACCACCATCGCCTTCAGCATCTGCCAGCTGTTTGTTCAGTTGGACGGACGCCTCGGTAATACGCTCACGTACAACGTTAAGCACTACACAATCAAGCCTGCAAGTGCCCCTCTCAAGCAAAAGTCTTTTGCTCTATAATCAAGCGAAAAGGCAACGATGAGAAGTGTGTGATGTTTGGAATGATAGGTTGAATTTTACAAGGCCTCATGAAAATGTCATGTGGCTAACACCTAAGGCTATTCTACACACTTATGTTTTCCTTCATGAAGGGGTGAAATATAACCTTCACGATGAACTTACTTATTTCAAAATGCCTCATAGCTGTGATTTTCATGGAAGTAGTTAAGTTAAGTAGTTAAGTTGTATTTATATTTTTAGTACAAAGCATTTACATGTAATCTTTAAAGAGGAAGTCAACACCCATTTTTTGTTGACAATATGTTCTATGCTGCCCCACTAGTCTAAATATGGCATTCAGGTTGATATTGTGTTAGTGGAATATGACTTAAGAGCAAAATGCAGCCATTTTGATCCATCTGAGGGGGCGGCCATTTTGCCACTTGCTGTCAACTGAGGATGACATCAGCTCAACTCAACTCAAGTTTATTTATGAAGAGCTTTCAAACAGCCTGAACTGCCTGAACAAAGCGCTTTACAGAAAGACAAAAAAAACAAACATAACATAAAACATTAACACCAATCCAATACAGTCACATCAGGTAACATCCAATCACAGCTCAGCTTCAGAAAACAGGTGAGCTGTGATTGGGCATTACCTGAGACCTGAGCAATATTGATGTCATCTTCAGTTGACAACAAGTGGCAAAATGGCCGCCCCCTGAGATGGACAAAAATGGCTGGATTTTGCTGCATAACTCATATTCCACAAATGTCATATTTATCAGAATGTCAGACTTAGTTTCCACTTAGAGAGGTTCCATATAACATATGATTGTCAAGAAAGTTGAAGGTTGACTTAGACTTAGACTTAGACTTAGACTTAGACTTAGACTTAGACTTGGACTTGACTTTATTGATCCCTTTGGATGGCTCCCTCTGGGAAATTTACATGTCCAGCAGCAATAAGAACAGATAATAAAATAAAACAAAATTCAATCAATCAATAAATAAGGTTATTACACCATAGATTGAATTAATAATAATAATCATAATCATAATAATCATAATAATCATAATAATAATTCCATTTTAAGTCATTGACTGGCAGCCATTTTACATTCGCTCCCGGCTGTTTGACTGGATTTGGACTGATTTTGCAAGGCCCACACAATATTGTGTTCTTTTGCTATCAAAACATGGAACCTACCAAAAGAAAGATTAGCGTCTCTTCTTTCGTCATAAAACAAAAACAAAAACTATATTTCTATCTGTTTCCGTTTTGCAGTAATTAGCATTCGAATATAGCTAAGATTCATCATTATTCTTTCAAAATGTAGGGAAACAGCTTGTTTTCAACATGGCCCTGGTTGATCTCTTATACTCTGCTGCCAACTGCTGGCCGTGTTTGTAATTACTATAAATTTTTGACATGTTCACTTCAGTTGAGAGAGGCTGCATCAAAGCCTTCTGTATAACATACAAAGAAAAGATAAAAAATGTATAAATATGTCTTTGGGACACTTAATACATTTAAAATAGATTGTATTTCTACGTTTTGGGGAGAAAATGAGTTAAGAACTGTTTGATATCAACTTTTATTTCGGAAAAAATTGTGTTTAGTTTTTAAGAGTGACATCATGTCATGACTTTTTTTTGATGGTGACTATAGCCTACTTATAGAGATAAACCTTTTGTGTCATAATAAGTGAAGTGCGCATCTCGAATTCAAGGTGCATTGTGGGTAGAGGCGTGGTGCATTGTGGGTAGGCGAAACTACCAAACGGTCAATGAAAATGAATTGGTTCCGATGGAATCTGCTCTGATAGAAACGTTTCAACGGCTGGAAAGTTGCTGTTTTTTATTAACATGCATAACGTGGTTTACTGATATCGGGGAAGTTGACTTGCAAGCTTTAAAGTGTACAGTTAGGCAAAGATTGTCACCACTCTAATCTCCGCCATTCAAATTGATAGGGTAGTTGGTAGCCTTGTTTTTTTTCCCCTCGCGCATGCACAAACTTAATGCGCACTTCGCTTATTGATAAACAAGTATTTTGAGTTCAGTATGCTTCAAGAGTCTGGTCAGCAAATCTGTTGAAGTAAGCTCATGTTCTTTTGTGTGTATCAGAAATCTGCGTTGCACCTGGTTCTCGAGGTGGATTTGAACAGGAGCAAATGAGGGAACAGTTGGGAGGCTTCACGGCTGACTTTTCAATGGGCCGACTGCGTCGCTTCCTGTCAGGCATCATCTACGGGAATCCCTTCCGAGCAGGTGCAGTGCACGGCGACCGCTTGATCCGTTCTTCCGCCACATCTTCACATCTTTGGCTTTGTGTTGGTGCAGATGACGGAAGATTGGAAGAGCTGACTCACTCGGACACCTTCGTCGACGACGCGATGACCGACTACTATGAGAAAGCCGCCAGCATGACCGACATCTCCTCGGCCTACCTGAGGGAAAGCTCGCACACGCGCGTCAACCTGCTGAAGCACAACATTACCAAGGGACCGTGCGCGCTGTGCGGCATGGGCCGTCAACGAAGAGAAACCGTCTATGGCTGTGTGGAATGCTCATTCGCTGGTCAAAAATATGTACGGCTGCATGTTGTACCCTGTTTTGACCTCTGGCACAAAAGCCTTAAGTGAGAACCGCTCTTTTTGTCATCAAGGTGAAATATTTCTCTTGTTCAGTAAATAAAATTCATTATTGACCATGGTGGCAAGTAAAGTACCATTACTTCCTTACTGTACTGGGTAGTGTTTTAAAGTAGATCGAAGTATCTGTACTTTACTGACAACTTTTCACATTTACTCCCTACTTTTACCCCCACTACTTATTTACTATGAATGACATTTTTCATTTTATTCCCAGATCATTTAGCCAGTTTGTCAACACTTGCAAATTTGGTCCTCCTATATTTCAAAAAGGAGCAATAATATCATTATAGCTCATATGGGAATATGACAAGTCTCAAATTTCCATACACAATCTGGGAAATACAATCACTGCTCTCAACAATAAACAATAGAACATGAGCTATATTGCAATAAATCTAAAAACAAACAGAAAGTGCTTAAAAAAACAAAAGAATGTGCAAAAACATACTGTAGAAATACCTGTATAATTATGCTTTTATCTAGTTTTGTCCCCCCCTGTTCATTTCCCCCCTACACATCCTCTTGAATATACACTGCAACCTATCTGGTGTGTGTAATTCTCCATTAGTGTCCCCCTTTCAGTAATCCCTAATATTAGCATTTTATGAGCACATGTTGGACTTGGCTTCACTTAAGCAAGGTGATTCAGCTTGCAAGCTAACTGTGCTGTTTTACAAGTATGTTTTGAATTTCTGCAAGGTTTTGTATCAGTTGATATTGCTCTGGACTGAATATTGCGGTGGTGTGAGTATATATGAATGAAATGAATCAATTGACATTTCATTTTGATAACGTGGGCACATCCAATAACACAGACACACAAATTGTGAAACATCGGAAGTAGCCTATAAATATTTAGTCTACACTCTTGAGTTTTTCAGCCTCCAAGAAAGACAGCTTGCTGGTAATGATGTGACGGCAATGAGGGTGAGTTCCCTGAAAATGACTGGGTAGACACCAATTTTAACGGACACGTGACGATCAGTGAAAAGGATGGATGGACGTGCAGAATGTTCATAATGAATAATGAAAATACATGATCAGACTTACTCTTTTTTTTCAACTATCAAGTAACCACTTATTACACATACACTGCACCAGTTAAAAATGTCATAAATAAAGGAAATTAATTTTGATTGGCTTGTCATTGTAGTATTCTGCCACATTTTCATTTTTGAGTGCTAGTCCTCCTTACCGCCAGATGGCGCATGCTTGTGCACGCTGATTCAACTACAAGCGGAAGTTCCGAGTGTCAACAATAGGTCGCTTGCACATGTCGTCACTTCCGCCTCGGATTTCTCGTAGTCGCCATGCTGGGTGGCCTCCATTTACGTAGCGATTCGGTCTAACACGTATCTATCACGTTTGTTTTCTGCGTTTAAAATGGTACATTGTTGCTGCATCGTTGGCTGTTCGAGCAAAGCCAAGGGGGAAAATGGTCGGTCTTTTTTCCGAATTCCGAAAATAATTAGGAACCAGGGCCTGGAGACAGAGGAGTGCGGACTCCGGAGGGAAGTCGTTACTTTGGGCTCGTGTGTGCAGCGATCACTTTGTGAGCGGTAAGCTTGTTTACCTTTATTTAATGCATGGGGATTAATAACGTTTCGACCGCCCATATATGGGCAAGTTGCTTATGTTTTGGATTCATGAGCAAACAAGTTCGGTAGTACAAGCTGGCTAGCGGACGTTAGCCGAAAGCTAACATCGAACATTTTCACCCAAGTAGTGCTAGTGCAAAGTGTTTACTGCTGAAATTGGATTGATTAGTCTTGGGCTTTTAATGCCGATAACATGTTTTTTGGTGGCAAAATGTAAACTTGGAAAAAAAAGAGACAGAAGGGGCTGATGCAAGAAAACAGAGCCCCGGTAGCCTACACATCATGCTAAAGAACTTATCCACGGCCACCCTACTGCGGCAAAATAACCAGTCTTTCCATATTTTATTTGTTTATATATTTGTTTATTTTAACAGGTCGCCCTGCGCCCGTTTTTCTGTCCAATCATCCCGACTGGGCTCCAACATTAAAGTTGGGTCCCAAGTTACAACATCTATGTCTCAGCCCAGTCGGTGCCAAGATATGAACGTGCACAGGAGAGACAAGCAAAGAAAAGACGACTCGAAGTGGCAGAGATTGTTGCAGTTATGCAGCCAGATGGCTCCAGTAACCTGTACCCTCAAGTACTGCTGACATCATTGACTCTGGTATGCCACTCAGAATTCATTACATGATATATTGTATGCATGAGTGAATGTATGTGTTTTTGTTTGTGTGTGTACACGCACCTTATATTTTAGAGACATTTGGAAGTGTTTATAGAAATAAGTATTTGCCTGTAGCAATGTTCATACATTAAAAAATGCAACAAAATGTGTACATTTCTTTTACACTGACAAAAAAACTATACTACTTTACTATATTAAACCTATTACTGGTACCGTATTTTTTTGTGATTTTTTTTTTCTTTATTTTTTTCTTTAGGGATCTCATGCCACACCGACTTGATTGCCAATGACATGATGGTAACGAAGGCGAGCATCAAAGCATTGGAGGAGGCCAACATGCGACTGTTTGTTTGGCGCTAATAAAGGCAGCGTTTATACAAATTCTATTGTTGGGTTTGTTTACAAAGCTATACATAATACAAATGACAGGATTTGACTCAATGTGCAATATGGTCCCTCTTAAAGTAATGGCATAAATCTCTATTATTTCTAAAAGCACAAAAAATGAAGTGAATAATGATTAGATGTAGTAATTTCAGGGTTAAAAATTGAACTGTTAATTAATGTAGTTTATTTTAGCACAGGTGCCTACCATCCTGAGATGACGGTATGATGTAATGTTGATGGGGTACGCAATGACTTTCATTATGCTATGTACAGAGGAAAAAGTTGCTCTCTTTTAAATTTGTTTAATGTAAGACAAGTACCAGTACTGTGTTACAGTTTTCCCAATAATCCTTGTTTCACACTTGTCACAAAACCACTGTCCTTTTGGCAGTCGAGATTGGCACATTTCAAGTGATATCATTTGATTTTACAATCTGCTGCAGCACAAAAAACTACTTTATTCCGCATCTTTGAAGTACATGAGCAAGTGGTAGGTGACAGCGGCTGAGCAGGAACACTGGAAGTCCACTGCTGATCTAGTCAATGCTCTCCCGAGCAGTTCAGGTAAGGAGGGGATTTTGGGAAAAACAAACTCTGGCTTTTCCAACTGGCCAAAACGAGCGATCTGGGTGGACTCGCTCAATCACACTTTGTCCACACCACAAAGTCGCAGAAGTCCCGTCCAGTTAAACTCATCTGTGCCTGAATCTGAAAATATTACAAACATTGTAATGAAAATATGAAACATAGAATTAAATAAGAAACTACAAAAAGTAAAGCCATACATACCTGGTAATACTATTGGTGTTGTCGTGACAAGTGATGGGAATTGTTGCCATCCGGCACCAGACAGAAATTGGGTGTTGTGACAGCCTCCTTAACCGTGAGATCATAAGAAAATAATTAGGATCAATCCTGCCACACAGAGACACCTTCTGCCTGTATCGTTGTTTTTGATCTTCCGGTAAATCGTGAAAATACTGCGAAAATTACATCAGGTTGATAAGCTCTACCGTGTAACTCGCGAGTGTACCTTGTGAACCGGCGGACACCCAATATGGCGCCCGAAGGAAAAACTCCCATGATGCATTACGATGTGCAAGCGACCTATACGTAAACACGTGCGAGCGGTACGAGCTGAACAAGCATGTGTGGCATTATTAGACCCTTTATTAATAATTCCCTGAATATTTATACGTTATTTGAATTACTGTACAGAATAGTCAATTGAATTAAGGAATCCCGTGCAAAATGAAGTTCGCTTATAAGGTAAGTAACGAACCTTTGTTCGCTTAGTACTGTAGAAGAAACTGAATATGGACGTTTCTCAGAAATATGGCAATCAAACATGATACTGCGTTATTAACCTATGTGCGTCACTACAAAATGACATTCATAAATAAACGCTGAAGTTAGGCTCACTCATTTACTGAACGCAGTGGTTATTTTTGCCGTAACCGGCAACTCATCACCGAGCTTTTGCCGTCAATCTCGAATTCTGAAACGTAACACGACAGCCTACACATCACGCTAAAAACAGATTCGCGGCCAACCTACTATAATCACGGTAAAATAGCAGTGTACGTAAAATCACCACAGCGGGAGAGGTGCCGGTCACGGCAAAAAAAAATAAAAAACAATAATAACAATTAGTATTTTTTTTGTAAATTGTCAATTATTTACCTCTTTTTTTCTTTTTTTTTTTTACGGTGTGTCGTCTTTTGTGGAAGTTCAAGAAAATAATAATAATTAGCTTTTTTTGCTCACTCAACCACTGGCAAACATACAATTTCTTGTCATGCATATTTGAGCATGTTGAGTGTGTAAACATAAACATTATCTCTTTTTTTTTTTTTTGGTTAAGTTTTCAAATCTGCTCGGAGCTGTCTATCGTCAAGGGAATCTAAGTTTTTCTAAGGATGGCAACGCTGTAATCAGTCCGGTCGGAAACCGAATCTCCATCTTTGACCTGAAAAGGTAAGTGCGTGCTTTGTCTGTCATTCATTTCTTAAACCTTAAAAAGGGAAGTAATAAGTCTGTCCTCCAGCAACACATCAGTGACTTTACCACTCTCCACTGCAAAGAACATTGCATGCGTGGGAATCTCACCGAATGGGAACTTTGCAATCGTGGTGGATGAAGGTCAGGCCACAAATTTGACTTTTGTCTCGGTTTTGTAAAAACATGTGAGACTTAAAATGACATGATCGTAATTTGTATATTTTCACAGATGGCGCAGCATTGCTGGTCAGTCTCATCACACGCGCCATCCTTCATCATTTCCACTTTCACAAACCCGTCAACAGCATCCGCTTCTCACCTGACGGCAGGTAACGATGAATAAACAAACGTGTGCAGTGCCGCCGACAACTTGAATGTGGAAATACCGACCTGGACTTTTTTTTTTTTTTTTTCTTTTTCTTTTTTTTTGCCGAGCAGGAAATTTGTTATCACGAAGGAGAATGTTGCGTTGCTGTACCACGCTCCCGGCAAGCAGCGGGAATTGAATGCCTTTGTGTTAGACAAAAGTTACCATGGTCCCTACGATGAAACCACCTGCATCGACTGGACTGATGACTCCAAGTAAGTCACGTGACTGCTGACATCAGTGAGCCCAAAAGCTTGAAAACACACTGGGCCCGACTCGCTGAAGCAAACTGGATTGCCTTCAAGTGAGATTAGCAATAATCAGCTTGCTTATTCTATTATACGTATCTGACAAGCTGCCACTTGTTGTGAAGTGAGTTTAGGAAGCTGCCGACTTAGACACGTGTTGCCACAGCACACGCAAACGTGCAATTTAGCACCCGCTATGTTTTGTATTTTTGCTCAGGTGTTTTGCGGTGGGTAGCAAGGACACGTCCACGTGGGTGTTTGGTGCAGAGCGTTGGACAAATCTCACCTGCTACTCGCTGGGCGGACACAAGGACGTCATCGTGGGATGTTTCTTTGAAAAAGACAGTCTGGATGTGAGTCATTTACTTCTTTTCACTTTATTTTTTCCCCAATCAAACAAATGCTAATGATGATAATGTGCAATCGTATGTGCGTGGGTCTGTAGCTGTACACAGTGAGCCAGGACGGGGTTCTGTGCATCTGGGAGAGTGACACCGAGCTGGACTGCCTCGTTTTGAAGAATAAACCCGACAAAGCCAAGATGCCGAGACAGGATGAGGAGGAGCAGGAGGAAGAGGATGAGAGAGAGGAAGAGGCTCACGAGGTCATCAGAGGAAAAACGCAAAAGTCTAAAAGTGAAGAGAAAACTAAGAAAGTCCGTTACAAACACGTGAGCAAGTAAGTATCCGTCCAAATGTTGACATTTGTCAACGTGTGGCGGTGTTCGAGTCCCGCCACAGGTCACTGGCATGTGGACGCCCTTCCTGAAAGTTTGGCCCTCTTCCCTCAAAGGCACTTCTTCAACAAGGAGCGTGACTTGAACAAACTGACAGCGGCTGCCTACCACAAGCCCACGCGCATCCTGGTGACAGGTTTTGCCTCCGGAATCTTCCACCTGCATGAACTTCCAGAGGTTAACCTCATCCACTCGCTCAGGTCCGAGACAAAAGATCACTGAAAGCCTGCCAGGGGACATTTTAAGCACAACCGTCGTCTTTCTCTTTTTAGTATATCGGACCAGAAAATTGCTTCAGTGGCTCTAAACTGCTCTGGCGACTGGATTGCATTTGGCTGTTCAGGTGAGAAATTCATTCATTCATTGATGTTATTGTGGTGTGAGGCTGTAGTTAAGTGCAGTTGTTGTTGTTCCAGGCATGGGTCAGCTTCTGGTGTGGGAGTGGCAGAGCGAATCGTACGTCTTCAAGCAGCAGGGACACTTTAACAATTTGGCGTCACTCGCTTACTCGCCAGACGGACAGTACATCGCCACGGGAGGAGATGATGGCAAAGTGAGTGCAAAAGGAAGTACTGTACACAGTGTACACTGATAACTTGACTTACCAGTTGAATGTGTTCCCTGACCAAGCACGTAAGGGAACTTTCTTATGTAGTGAATGAATTCTCCCCATTGAATTACATTGAAATGCCATTCATCCATTCCAGATGCACACAAAAAAACGAAACATAATTTTTTGGTTAAATGTTTAAAATGAACAAAAACAAGAATCGCAAATTAAAATACTAAGCCTGCTATAAATACGCAGTTAGTTGAGTGATGTTGTTGATGTCTGTTCCATGCTATTTGTTGAATATTTTCATTTTGTATAACTGTCTGTTTCTCCCATTCATTTAACCACTCAGAGGACATTTCAGTCACTCCTCTTTTTTATTTATTTTTTTTATTTATTTATTTATTTATTTTTATTTCACTGGTGCAGCAGCATACCTGAAACTCATTCACAACTCAAATTCTGACTTGAAACACAAAACAAAAAAAATCAACCAAGATGGATGCCACAAGATGGAGCCAAAGCAATTGCTAACAAGAAAGTAGTCATTTGTGTCAAAGAAATTATACCTCCCAAATGAGGATCAGGGTTGTTCGTGTACTTTATGGAGATTGGAGAGTCTTTCCATCCATTTTTCCTCAATCTGTAAAGATTTCATTTGAACTGAAATGTCAGATGTGTTATATTTATGGTTTAAAGTGTTGATATAAGCAAATACAAACATTTTGAAATGGGGGGGGGGGGGGGGGGGCATTAATTCCAACAGTTTGCGAGGTTTTACTGTATAATAGTTTTATTTGTGTAGCAACAGGCTTTCATGGTGTTTTTGCTTCTTGTTTGTAGGTCAAAGTTTGGAACACCAACAGCTGCCTCTGCTTCGTCACGTTCACAGAGCACACCAGCAGCGTCTCCAATGTGGCCTTCACCTCCACTGGCCTTGTTGTGCTGAGCGCTTCTCTCGACGGGACCGTTCGAGCTTTTGACCTTCACAGGTAGGCAAGCGCACACATGAAATGTATCAACTGTTGACATGACTTGCATTTCTTCTTGCGCTTCAGGTACCGAAACTTCCGCACATTCACGTCGCCTCGGCCTGCGCAGTTCTCGTCGCTGGCGGTTGACGCGAGTGGCGAGCTGGTGAGCGCGGGGGCTCAGGATTCCTTTGAGATTTTCCTCTGGTCTATGCAGACGGGAAGACTGCTGGAGGTGCTCGCTCACTTTCATACTCGCATCATCTTCACTCAAGCACACATAGAATATCCTCAAAACAAAATCCAATTATGAGCTATAGATCATTCATCAAAATGTATCATGGAAATGTATTTGCCTTTATCAAATTTGACCTGGAACTTTTGAAGCACATGATCAAAAAGGGCATGAAAACACATGTTTACTTTTGTATATTTTGGGGCACTTGTAGAAATCAAATGTCAGGGTAAAAGAATGACATTTGGGATATTTAATCAAAGGATGTCAAATGTGAATGACTCTAAAAGTTATCCCCTTGCATGATTGGTCAGGTTTTAGGTGGTCACGAAGGTCCCGTGAGCTGCTTGTGTTTCAGTCCAGTTCAGTCAATCCTGGCCAGTTCCTCGTGGGATGGGACCATCCGATTGTGGGACATGATGGACAGCTGGCAAGTCAAGGAGACGCTTCACCTCACCGCTGATGGTAAACAATCATCATACGTGGAACTCTACAAATGAAGACCGTGTTCAAGTTGACTCTCGCAGGTTGTTCTGGGCCATTTTGACGATTCAGTAATGTTTTGGCTTCTTTTACCTCATCAAGTTTTCAACTAGTATTAGTAATTGTCATTTGTTTTTAAATCTGACAAGGGCCTGCTTGCTGTCTTTGTGTCATTTTCTAAAAACATGGAATGAGCACATTGGATGACTCGAAAATCTTCCAAACTAATAAAATGACAATAAAAAGTAATGAATTATGAATGTAAAGATGATCTATTCCACTGACCGCCCTGCTCTTTTCACCAATAATGTTTCGTTTCCAACTTTCCTCTATTTCAGTATTGAAGTTTTCGGGCACGTATGAAAGGTCATGATTATTTTGAGGAACTCTACGGAATTTCAGCCCATAGGAACTTATTGAAGTTGGAGATGACAAAAATGCGCACAACTGGAAAAGTTGCATTAGATTTGGATGAACACAACTGAAATGGTTAAAAAAAAAAAAAGGGAAGTCTCGTTTGATATTTGCTGACTTGTTTTTTGTTTTTGTCACTTGAGCTCTGTCAGTAGTGTACCGGCCTGATGGTCAAGAGCTGGCAGTGGCCACGCTGAACGGAGAAATTTCTTTCTGGAACCCCAACACGGCTGCACAGGTCGGCTCAGTGGCAGGACGTCACGATCTGGAGACGGGCCGCAAGGAGACCGATAAAGTCACCGCCAAGCACTTGTCCAAGGCCAAGTGAGTGGCCGGACCGCATCCGAGTGGATTGCGATATTTACGTGGAATGGATTCCAACATGTGACTGACTTTTCTTTTTTTTTTTTTTGTAGGTGCTTCACGTCGCTGTGTTACTCTGCTGACGGCGAGTCCATTCTAAGCGGGGGCCAGTCCAAGTTTGTCTGCATCTACAACGTCAAGGAACAGATGCTCTTGAAGAAGTTTGAGATCTCCTGCAACTTGTCCTTTGACGCCATGGAGGTGCTGTGAATGCACCATTTTGGATTTGCTGAGCACCCGTGTTTTGATGGAGGTGCTCGTTCTGCTTTCAGGAGTTCCTGGACCGACGCAAGATGACCGAGTTTGGCAGCCTCGCGCTGGTGGACGAGGGAGCCGGCGACAAAGACGGGGTCAACATTAGCCTCCCTGGAGTGAGGAGAGGTAAGGGGTCACATTTGATGACATCACTTGACAAGACACATTGTTGACATTGTGACCTCTGATCATGATGCTGGCACAATTGTCCACTCGATCCCCAATCGACTCCATCAAAAACGGACAGAATGAAGCACTTGTACACTAACAAACATTTGCTTCTACTTTTTTTTTTTTTACATAGATATTCATTCAAACACTGAATGCTTTTAAGCAATACATTGGTGTTTTTCTTTAATAAAGACATTTAATTTTTTTCTGGAATAGATTAATAGCATTTCAATGTCGAATATTGATTATAGGAATCAAAGGTAAGCAGCAGCTCCCTGCTTAGATTCTTGTGAGGGAAAAAGGGTGAAAGGTTTGAATTGGATTGTTTAAAAAAAAAAAAAAACACCAAAGAAACCCGTAGCTGCCTTACTCAAAACTAGATGTCTAACCTCTAGTAGCTTGTGAGAATCCTCTTTGTAATCCCAGACACTAGCTATTGATCTGAGAGGGAATCTGGCATTATTCTTAAGGCCTCCAGGCAGAGCCCTTGAATGCAATCTTGTTTTGTGACGCAATTGTGCATGCATCTCAAATTTGTGAATTGTGTCCCCCAAAGGTGATATGAGTTCCCGACACTTTAAACCAGAGATCCGAGTCAGCTCATTGCGCTTCTCTCCAACGGGTATGTGATAGAAGAATCCATTTCTGACGTATGAATGGGAAAAAAAACAAAAAAAGTCAACGTCCGTGTCTTCCCTTTTCAGGGCGCAGCTGGGCAGCCACAAGCACCGAGGGCCTGCTCATCTATTCTCTGGACGGATCTTTGGTCTTTGACCCCTACGACCTCGACCTGGACGTGACCCCGGCCAGCATACGCAAACAGCTGCGGCTTCAGGAGTGGGCGGCCGCCATCGTTTTGGCGTTCCGACTCAATGAGACGGCCCTCAAACAGGAAGTGCTGGAGACGGTGCCGCACCAGCAGAGTCAGTCAACTACTGGCAACGGCACCCCCGCCGTCTATTCACGCTTTGCTATTTGCACATTCACTTTTTTTTTCTTTTTTCTTGTAATGCTCTACAATGTCACATGCTAATACAAAGTAGTCATTGGAGGCATGTTTGAGTGAATCCTGTGTAAGCCATTTATTTAGAAGATGAATTGAAAGTTGTTATTCAAGCGTTTTTGCTTCCGCGTTGGTGCTACATCTACAGATGACATTTTTGAAGGGGGTGGCCCCACAGCGGTATCGTCTGCAGCAATTTGCCATCTTTTGTCTTTCAGTTTTAGTGGTTTGTGGCACCCTCCCTGAAGTTTATGTGGAGAAGTTGCTGGGCTTCGTGGCAACGTGCTTGGAGAAGTCCGCTCACTTGCAGTTCTACATGACTTGGGCTGAGAGCCTGCTCATGCTGCATGGGCAAAAAGTCAAGAACAGGTTTGCTGCCGCTCACACTTGAGATGAATGTGAAGTACAAGATCTCACAGTGGTGTTTGGTTGGTGTGCAGGTCAGGAAGCATCCTGCCCACTCTGCAAGCTTTGCAGAAGAGCATCCACAGGCACCGGGACAACCTGGCCAAACTGTAAGTGTCGTCATCATCCTCATCATTAGCACGTGCTGAACGCAAAGCCTGGGGGCCACATCGGCCCACCAAAACAAATGCATTGTGTGGACATAATGTTTCTTGCTAAATGTATTCATTCTTTTTGTTTTAACAGAAAATCTGCCTAAGAAAACTACTTTCATCACTTTTTTCCCTAATTTTTACAAGGATTTGTTTACACCAAAAACCTCAACGTTTCAACAATAGAATGTATATTTGGTCATCACTAATTTCCACGACCCAATATTTTGTTAAATATATAACAAATGCAGGGCCAACTGTGTCATTCTAATATGTTGAGGTGATTTATCACAATCACAACAATGCGGCCCGCAATAGAAATGACTGTGACACGTGCCAAACGAATTCAAATATAAAAGCTAATTCTGATTTGTCTTTAATTTCATCCTTCAGCTGTGACTTCAACCTATATAACATTCGCTATGCTGTGGCCCTGTCCAAGCAGAGGGCCATGAAGAGGGCGTCAGAGCAGGAGGAGAAGAGCCAAGAGGATGATGATGATGATGATGATGATGATGGACAGTCTGAGGAGATGAGCCAGGCCTCCTTGGATGATGAAGAGATGATACTGTAGACTTTGTATCAATGTCATAATCCTAAAACGTTTCCTTTTCTAAAAAAATAAATACAAATAAATTTATCATACAAAGGAGAGTTGTATTTCTAAAGAGACTTCACACAATACTGTATGTTTATATGGCAAAAGTGTCTATTTTTTTTTCCAGTTCAATGTTATTTCAGTCCTTTAAAAAAGAGAAAAGTGACAGAAAGAAGTTAAACATCTTTCTATCTTCATTTTCTGAAATGGGCATTAAAAAAAATCTAAAGGCAGCTGTGGAATAATAAAAGAACAAAGCTAAAGGTGGCCTAAATCTTGTGTGTAGTAGCAAGCCTCTATTTGGAAAATGTTATCAGCAATTTGAGAGTGATGGTCGTTTGACGAGCTGAAATTGAACTATCATTCCCAGCAGCCCTTGCGGCGGCTGAGGCCGCCGAACGGAAAAGGCGGAGTTGAGAGCAACATGAGGGAAAATAAGAACATGTCCGAGTCCCCGTCTCAAGCGGGAAAAGAAGTGCCGCTCAAGAAACACAAGCTCAGCAGCGATGAGAACAGTAACCCAGATTTGTCGGGGGACGAGAACGTAAGTGCTCAACTGTTGTTCTGTTGTGAGGTTTCATTGTGGCAGCAGTCAGCCGAGTTAGCGCCCTCGTGCTAAAGTAGCCTCAAATGAAATTTGCTAGCTTGAGTGATGCATTGTTGGTCAAGTAGTAAACCGCTAGTTCATTGCGAGTAACTCAATTTACGCTCAACACGATTTACGTGCATTTAGTTCTCACGATTCTTACGTTCTGACGTTTTCTTCGGGTTCCCCCCAAGCAGATGAACACCGCTGGCAGCACAACGTTATTACTGTAGTCCAGGGGTGGGCAATCTTGGTCTTCGAGGGCCAGAGTCCTGCAGGTTTTGGAGGGTTCCCTCTTGCAACACAAGCTGATTTCAACCAACGGGATCGTTATCAGGCTTATGCAGAGCTTGGTGACGAGCTGATCATATATCAGCTGTGTTGGAGAAGGGAAACATCCAAAACCTGCAGGACTCCAGCCCTCCTTGCCCACCCTTGCTGTAGTCTGTGCTAACAAAAACTAATACAAAGACTGTTACAGATTTACAAATTATTCAATATATGCCTGACTGTCTTATGTATATTAATTGCAAATTTGCAGTGCGATTTTGACCCCAGGTCATATTTAGTGAAAACTTACTGTATGACTTGAAAGTGTTGATTGAGTTTGATTTGTGCCGTGTATCAGGATGATGCCGTAAGTGTTGAAAGTGGCACCAACGCAGAACGCCCTGACACGCCCACCAACACCTCCAACGCCCCAGGCAGGAAGAGCTGGGGCAAGGGCAAATGGAAGTCCAAAAAGTGCAAATACTCTTTCAAGTGTGTCAACAGCCTGCGGGTGAGCGCCGACACACACGTTCATTCTGTGCCTATAAACTCCAGTGGGTGTTTTGTTTTGAAATGGACTGATTCTTGCAGGAAGACCATGGCCAGCCTCTGTTTGGAGTCCAGTTCAACTGGCACAGTAAGGAGGGAGACCCGCTGGTGTTTGCCACAGTCGGGAGCAACAGGGTGACCCAGCACGTCCTATTTGAAAAGACGATAGACGTACAGTACAGTCAACCCCTTCTTTTGTTTGCGATGGCAGCTTGAGCCCTGCCACAAATAGCCAAAATCCACCAGTAAAATAAAAAGTCGTGTCGTTTATTTACACAGCCCTGAAGAACGAAATGTCACAAAAAATGACATCACCATATTGAGATCCCACCACCCGGTTCAAACCCATTTAGTGGTAAAAAGGGATTGTAGAAGGATGAGCAGGTTGCGATGGATGCCAAGTGGGCACGATTGAAATGATGTGATGCTTTACAGTGCGAGTTCCAACACCATCTGATAACTTTGAATGAAATGAAGCGCTGCGGCTAAAATTGTCCAGGGAAAGTGCTTCTCCTCACGACCTCTTCCAGCAACAGTCTGACTTGGCTCATTGTCATCAAGCCCCATCCGTCTTACCTCGAGATTATACCGCTTGCATGTGCGTTGCAGATCCGCTCTGCTTCGTCTTGACTAGGTGCGTGCTCCGGCTACGTCCATTTTATGGACAAAACTCATCGGCTGTGCACAGCTGCAATCCAGCAGCTCCGTCGCCGACAACCTCCCGCCGGGCCTTGTGTGATCGCGTGGCATGAAAAACGGCGACAAACGCACGGAAAGTCAGCAGAATGAGAGGTGGACTTCCTTTGATTGGACTTACCGGTCACTCCCACAACTTCTGTTATGACGTTCCATGCAGCACCTTTTTTTTTTTTTTTTTTTTTTTTAAGGTTGTCCTTATAAAAAGGATGTGCCAAGTCATATATCATTTTGTGGCTTTCCACCTCCATTATAAATTTCTCCTCGTCCGTGTGCGCTGGTGTTTAAATTGTGAATAAGTGTTTTATTCTGAAAAGTAACCATAATTTTATTTTGAAACTGCGTCAGTCTTCTTGTCCCGTTCGATGTGTTCTGTGCTATTTTGCCATTTGATGGATGACAACAGTTGCGCCGCTCAGCAAAAGGAAAATTGGTCTGTTGGTCCAGCGAGCTCCGGCACGACGGATCTGGTCCGCAGCGCATCTGCAGCTCATGTCATTTGAACAAGCTGATAGAATGAAAACCAATCGCCAGAGCGGATCGGCGACACAGACAAAATCCAGATATAAATACTTTGCTTTGGACTGAGCAGTAAAACGGTTCCAATTTTGAGTTTTTCAACAAATAACAGGATTCAGTTCCACCCAAAAATTGTGTCAAGCCATAAATGTACGTTACAGGGGTTCACTGTACTTTGTCATTGACTTTCCTTTAATTAAGGGTGTTTGTGTAACGCATTTGATCTTTTCCCCAGGTCACTCTTTATGAATGTCACTCCGTGGGAGAAATCCGACTCTTGCAGTCGTACGTGGACGCTGATGTATCCTTGCTGGCTGCCAGAAGTTAGATTTTCAGCAGTCTGCTTTTGTATTGCCCGGCAAATTCATGTTGAGCGCCACTTAAAATGAGGCCGACCATTTTCTTGACTGAAGTGGCGCAAAGGCAGACGAAAACTTTTACACGTGCGCCTGGACCTACGACACCAACACCAGTCACCCCCTGTTGGCCGTCGCCGGCTCACGCGGAATCATCCGGATTATTAACCACATCACGATGCAGTGCATCAAGGTTGGACACTTTTTTTTTTTTTTTTTTCTTCCCAAGGTTGTCTTTCTTTTATATATAAAATTTAGTATTCTTATTACTGTATTGTCTCGCGCAGCACTACGTCGGTCATGGCAATGCAATCAATGAGCTGAAGTTTCACCCGAGGGATCCCAATCTTCTCCTGTCAGTCAGCAAAGGTCCGCTTTCATCATCATCACCATTGAAAATAATGTTGTTGAACTCATTGAACGTGTGCGTGTGCAGATCACGCCCTCCGTCTGTGGAACATCCAAACGGACACGTTGGTGGCCATATTTGGTGGAGTGGAAGGTCACCGAGATGAAGTCCTGAGCGCTGTGAGTTTGATGACGTCACATTTGATCAGCTTCAAGAAAGGCCAAACTTTTCTTTTTTTTTTTTCATTTCAATCCCTCTACAGGATTTTGACCTCCTGGGTGAAAAGATCATGTCGTGTGGGATGGACCACTCCCTAAAACTTTGGCGAATTAACTCTGAGAGGATGCAGAAGGCCATCCGTGGCTCGTACGAATACAACCCGTCCAAGACCAACAGGTAAGCCCACAAGACGAAAAAAACCACATGCTCAGGTTTGCTTTCACCTTCGCTCGTTTCCTTTTTTAGGCCGTTTGTGTCCCAGAAAATCCACTTTCCCGACTTCTCCACGCGGGACATCCACCGAAACTACGTGGACTGCGTGAGGTGGTTGGGCGACCTCATTCTTTCCAAGGTACGCTCCAAACGCCGACGAGTCGGGTGTCGCTCGTTCGCTCGCGCTCATTTTCTTCTTGCAGTCGTGCGAGAACGCCATCGTGTGCTGGAAGCCCGGCAAAATGGAGGATGACGTGGATGGCATCAAGCCCAACGAATCCAACGTCACCATCCTGGGACGCTTCGATTACAGCCAGTGTGACATCTGGTACATGCGCTTCTCCATGGACTTCTGGCAGAAGGTGAAGACGACCGCTTCTCATTTCGATTCACGTCCGGCTTGTCGCGTTGGAGTCGCCGCAGCAAGTCAATTACGTGATTTGTTCGTCGCAATCAAGCTCCTTTCAGTTTTCACCGATTGCACTCCATTTTCCATGCAAGAATACTGTCTTGTTCATATATAATCAGGTTACGCCACCACATTTGTCTTGCGTCCCATAGTTACGCGACACCACTTTCATTTGTTTTTATAAAGTATGAATTCTCTCTTCCGTGCTATTTTCATCCCAACAAACCTTTGCTGTTTTCAATCTCTCCATTGGATGCAGCAAGATGTCGTCTGCACCAAATTGGAAACATTTCCAATGGAAATGTCGCGTGGCCCCTCACCAACTGCTACACTTGCACACCCGCATTAAAGCGAGGAGCCGTGGCTGCAGAGGGCAGTTGGAGGCGTGGCTCAACATGGGCGGACTTAAATGTTTGTTTCCACCCACACGCATTTCAACTTTTTTTCAATTTATTTTTATTTTTTTAAACTAACTTCATGGCTTTCATGATGGGCCGCTTTGTTTATTTATTTTTTTTAACACTTAATGGAGCTTCGAAAATGACAAATACTCAACCCTCAGCCAGTCGGGGCGGAACTAGCTAAACTGTTGGACAGAAGTGGTCAAAAACTGAATGTCTAAGCCCCATGTGTCAAGATCCGGTCCTGGAGGGCCAGAGTACTGCATGTAGGTTTCTCTACTCCAACGCACCTGATTCAATGATCACCATCATTATCAGGCTCTGGCAGAGCTTGCTGATGAGCTTAAATATGAATCAGCTGTGTTGAAAGTGGGAAACCTCCAAAACCTGCAGGACTGCAGTTAGACACCTACGGTCAAGCCATTGGCTTGAAAAGTCGTGGTCAAAAATGCAATTAGCACTGGCTGCAGAACGCAGTTTGAGGTGTGGCTTAATGGGGGATGGACATAAACATTTGACTCCGCCCACATGGATTCAAAGCACCTTCTCTTTCTTTTTCTACACGCAAAATGGTTGGCACCATTTTTTTAAACCGTTTTTTAATGATGCACCGTCTTAGATGTCATTTTCATTTATTTTTTAACACCTTTTTTTTTTTTTTTTAAATGGAGCCTCGAAAATGACAAACTCAAGCCTTCTTCAGTTGGGGCGGAGCTAACTACACTTTGACGGAAGTGCTCATAAAAGCCATTTTGTTGAACACGCCCGGTATGTTCAAGGACCTCCACGTAGAAATGAGTGGGATGGGTGCAGTACCACCAGTTCCCAGCAGATGGTGCACTTCCTGGATGGCTGAGGTTAGAACAGTATTTGGGTTTCAGTTTGTCATTTTCAACGTTCAATCAAGTGTTCAGTGGATCATCACAAGACCGTCATGACCTCCTTTGTTTAGTTCCATCCCACATTCCAACACACCTTAAAGTGCACTCTGCAGACAACACATGGCTTGCTCGATGGTGCTCTGCTGTGTGTGTGAAAGGACCTTTATTATTATTATTATTATTATTTTTATGATTATTATGAATGTCCTTCCTGGGTGGAGTTTGCATGTTCTCCCCTTGCCTGCGTGGGTGGGTCTTCTCCGGATACTCTGGTCTCCTCCCACATTCCAAAGACATGCATGGCAGGTTTATTGGGCGCTCCAAATTGTCCCTAGGTGTGATTGTGCGTGTTCGTCTCTGTGTGCCCTGCAATTGGCTGGCAACCAGTTCAGGGCGTACCCGCCTGCTGCCCATAGCCAGCTGAGATAGGCTCCAGCACCTCCCGCAACCCTTGTGAGGCACAAGCGGTTCACAAAATGGATGAATGCACTCATCAATGTGCTTGTGGTCAACAGATGTTGGCCTTAGGAAACCAGGTGGGAAAGCTGTATGTTTGGGACCTGGAAGTGGAGGATCCACACAAAGCCAAGTGAGTTGATACAGTCACAAAACCAAAAAAAAAAGTTGTTTGGATGTGTTTTTGGACGTGAAATGTTGTCTGTTGCAGGTCCACCACGCTCACCCTCCCCAAATGCACGTCGGCCATCCGTCAAACCAGCTTCAGTCGCGACAGCAGCATTTTGATCGCAGTGTGCGACGACGCCTCCATCTGGCGCTGGGACCGCCAGCGCTGAACGCTGCCCAACCATGTCAACTGCTCCGTTTGAGTTGGACTCATTTGCAGTCAAGTCACTTTCTTTCTTTCTTTTTTTTTATTATTTTTTTTTAATGAACCATGAACATTTTCCTCCATTGTTCAAGTTGTGTTCACAAATGGAGTACATTGAAAGTTGTGACTTTTTGTGCAGTCCAGGTGTCCAAATGTGGATTGGACCAGCATATCTCGTTTTCCCAAATCACCACGATGTATAATTAGGCATCCAACGATGTTTAGCTAGAAACCATAATGTAGTTACCCTTGAATCGTAAAATCAGATTATTTTCCTCTGTAGAGTTCTTGGATTTGAGTGTACTGTATTTGGACTTGAATACACTTATTTTTATACACAACTTGGTTGGTTTGACAATGATGATGACCCATAGAAACCAATTGATCATGACGTAAAATAGACACAAGATATTTGTCACAATTTGAGGCGTGGTTGAGGACCCAAATGCAAGGAGGGAGATGTGATAAAAAATCAAAAAGGTACTCCAAGAATAAGACAACCAAAATTACGAAGAACTAACTCAACTGAAGCCCAGGACCAAAGAAACCCATCCATCTTCTTGACCACTTATTCCTCACAAGGGTCGCGGGGGGTGCTGGAGCTTATCTCAGTTGGCTCTGGGCAGTAGGCGGGGTACATCCTGAACTGGTTTCCACTTTCCAGCCAATCGCAGGACACACCGACGAACACCATCCACACTCACAAGCGCCTATGGGGTGTATGCCACTGAAGAGGCGGGACTGTTTTTTGCACAACAGTTTGTTTCCGGTTCGGTTTGCGACAAAAATACTTGTGCTTCCGACTTTGTGCCCCTGGGTTGCGTGTTCGCAACCTGGACCGGAAATAAACTGATGTGCAAAATCACGTCCCGCCTCTTCCGTGGCATATATCCCATTGGAACAATTTGGAGCCTGCCATGCATGTCTTTGGAATGTGGGAGGAGACCCACGCCGGCACGGGGAGAACATGCAAACTCCACCCAGTAAGGCCGGAACTTGGACTCGAACCCGAGTCCTCAGAACTGGGAAGCAGACGTGCTAACACTCTTCCACTGTGCCGCCCCCAAAGAAACCATAACATGGAAAATGCACTCACGCAGGCTAAACAAAAAGTATACACTCGTGCTGATTGACGCAACAAGACACACCTGGGTGAGGGTTGAGGGCACTGATTGGTCAACACACGGGACAGGGAAGAAACACAGGTGGACATGGTTACGCATGACGAAACAAAAACATATATGAAAAACATACCCAGACAAAAGATGACATGAACACCCAAAATACAAACAAAACCCCACCAAACCGAACTGAAACGTGACAATATTTTTTTCTCATCATCTGGGGTTCTACTGACTGCGGTCCGACCAGCATCTACATTCGACTATTCTCGTTGATTCTCCATTTTGATACCGCGCTGAAACGGAAAATTTCAAAATAAAAGTCTAAATTAACTAATGGCCATCGATGATTTTGATTGAAAATGATTTTTAAAAATGCATTATCTTTATCAATTTTGGTCTCCCTTTTGACAGGAAGCAGCCAATTTGCCAATATTGGCCCCAGCGGCCATGCAAAGACATGCGGAAATCTCCCGTGCGGATGTTGACCGCTGGAAGCAGATCGATTGTCGCTCGCGCTTTCGTCGTCACCATCGCGGACTTTTGTCCTCTCTCATTGCCATATAAAGACAGGGCAGCGAGCGGCGCGCTGCATGCGCCAGCCGACCACGTTGGACTTATGTTCGCCTCCAAGTTGTGCAGAAGTGTGAAACCTGCAGGCACGGATGGCTCCGCAGAGCACTTGCGTATGCTCGAGTGCGGCTGCGAGAAGCAGCGCGCATGTTGCGTGCACTCTTCGCAGCAACAGGTGCAGGTAGGACTCCTTCACATTTTCTTTATGTTCATTCAATGGTTTCAAAACGCGTGTTTTGTATTATTCACTTAATACCGTCAGGTCATCGCTCATTGTGTTTATTGATTGGGAATTGGGAGGCAACTTCAGTTTATGTTTACAAAAACTTTAGAATGCCGCTCTAATGAATGCAAACCCTTCACGTGCAAGAAAAGACAATACACACACTGAAAAGCAATTGATAACTACTGAATTATTAAATGACTATAAGTACGTATGATTTTTATTTTTATTTTTTTTACACTGTATATATCCCAACTTAGTAGCCTACATTTGTATACACTTTTTTTTGCGCAGGTACAGTGCAAGTATTCACAGCACTTCAATTTTTCCACATTGTGTTATGGAACAGCTTCATCACAAAACGGAAAAAAAGTTTTCTCCCCCAGAATTCTACATGCAACATCCCATAATGACAACGTGAAAGTTTTTTTTTATTATTTTTTTTATTATTTATTCAATTATTGCAAAAATAAAAAGATATTACATGCAAATATCAATTATTCGCAGCACAATACTTGATTGATACGCCTCTGTAATTCCAGCCTGGAGTCTTTTTGTATATGATGCCACAAGCTTGGCACACCTCATGTCAACTTTATTTATAAAGCACTTTAAAACAAGCACTGCTGTATACAAAGTGCTGTACATGAAACAGGAAAGATGGGACATCATGCAGTGAAGAGTAAGATAAGTCAAATAAGAGTAAAAACAAAACATTGTAACTGTAAGTATAAAATGTACATCAGTCGATGTGGAAAGGCGCTATACAAATGAAGTCGTATTGACCACGTTTGGTCAGTTTGCTCTTTGTAGCAGGCGCTAGTTGTCCTGTTGGAAGGTAAACCTTCCCCACTGCCATCTGAGGCCTTGTCCTGACAAGTCTGGAGCAGTTTTGAATCCGGTACATTGCATCACCATGCATCGCTGTATCTAGTCATGGTGTTGGTCAGGTGATAAACAATGCCTGCTTTCCAACTGGCATTGGAGAATTGCTCTCGCACGCACTTGAAACGTTACATGACTATTTGTGCAGATGCATGTTGTTGCTGGATGTCAATTTGCTTTGTCGACTCCACTTTGATATGCCCTTTGGACATTAAAAGAGTCCTGTGTTTGCCATGCAAATGTAATGCACTGCAAAGCAAAGAGAAGACAGCATTCGAATCTAATGTATGGGTTCATTCAGACAGTGTAGTAAAATGTGCCAGCATGCAAATTACTTTTGCCGAATGTATTTGTCACTTAAAAGCTTTAGTGAGTAGAGGCCTTATCTTGAATACGTGTATGATATGTATGTAATAGAGCCCAGCTGCATTTTTGGACCTGTCTTGAATTGTTCACACTGCCCGGCCATGCAGATGACTTTGAGGTGCCGATGAGTGACTTTAAGCAGAGTCACATTCGAAATCATCTGACTGGCCGCCGGTCATGTGGTTTTACACGTTCCTTTTGGATTAAGAGGCGAGCCTCTGTCATCACACCAGTTTTGCTTTTGGTTTTTTCTGCTACTCAAATACTGACTATCCTGAAAGTGATGTCTTTATTTCATATGAAAGTACCGATTATAACTGAAACAGTGACATCATTATTTAAACCCAAAAATATGAATGAACATGATGTGTTTTTAATTTGAAAAAAATAAATAAATCATAGTTTGTAGCCTGATTTGTAAATGTATCAGTCCTGAAACTTTATTGCGCAGGTGTCAAACTCCAGTCCTCAAGGGCCACAGTCCTGCATGTTTTCGATGTTTCCCTCCTCAAACACACCTGATTCATCAGCAAGCTCTGCAGGAACCTGATGCTGATCCTCATCATATGATGCAGCTGTGTTTGAGGAGAGAAACCTCGAAAACATGCAGGACTGCGGCCCTCGAGGACTGAAGTTTGACACCTTGTGCTTTATTGACACAACTCGTATGTTGGCCTACATTATTTTGAATTGTTTGTAGTCCAAGGCACTTTATCAAGCCTCACATTCACTTTTTTGAAAACACATCATGTCCCAACTTCCAAGGCTTCCATTTCTGCAACATTTATTTCCGCAATGCGACGCAACGCAAATGCTTTCTTTACATGGTGAAACCAAACGGCATATTTTCTATTGCTTTTGTTTGCCTGTGACTAGCATGCAAAGCAGGCAGATTGTAGTCAAATGACATTTCATCACATTCAAAATCATGAACTAATCCAATGACAACAATCCAAAGTCCAAGTCCAGTTTTTCAATGAGTGGAGAGCTTCCATTTGCCGAGTGGACTGCAAGTTTGACTTGTGACGTAAGCTCGGAATTGTCAAAACATGCGCTTGCACACTTGCGGGTGCGACAGGCCAATCCTGGCGCTTTCAGCAGTACAGTAATATGATGGCGGATAGAGTGTTGCAGTGCCGCACTATTATCACAGGGGGGCGGCGGTGTTGCGTGGTCCAGGGAGTGAATGGGAGCTTGCCGTCAGTGCACATTACGTTGGTGGGAAAGCTCAAAAAAAGTTTGTGCGAAAGCACGGAATAGAGAGCATGGCTGTCCAGTGACCTCTTAACTGTGGTACAGAGACTGAAAGCTCCAAAGCTCCATTCACTCCCTGAACCAACACCGCCCCCCTGTGTCAAAGTGTGGCACTGCAACCCTCATCATCCTACTCTTGCGGGTGTCAAAGAGCGGGCGTGACAGCATGCTGTGCACTCCCCACACAAGTACATAAGTCAAGTCAAGTCAAGTCAAGTCATTCTTTATTGCAGACACAGGTCCATCCATACAAAATCAATTTCATCATTGTAGGCAACTTTTTAAGCCTTCGTAATTGTATTGACTTCTTGCAGTGAGCAGTATATCATCAAGTGGTGAAATATGAGTTCTGAACAATGAGCACTTAACACAATAAGAGTACTGAACTGTAGAAAACTTTCTAATCAACAAATGAGCCTGTAAGTTTATTTTACAGCGCTTGGCAACACATATCCAATCCTCAGATATGATATGTCCCATGTATATTGTTTTTTTGGGGGGGCGTCCATAAATATATTGCTGGAAAAATTCATTTCTTATCCCAAGTGCTTTTAACTGTCATTACATGACTCTTTTTAGCATGATATGATTTATGCCATAGTGGGAGCACAAGTAAGCCAGCAAAGTACCCAATCATCAGCGTACATGAAGTGATTGACTATTTATTGTATTGCCCACAACATATCCTGTATTAGACTGAATTGATAGATGATCCATATAGGCATGAAATAAGATGGGAGAAAATATTCCTCCTTGTCTTACTCGGTTACTAACATAGAAGAGGCCAATTATAAGTAGAATAATTGCCAATTTGCATCTCAATTGCAATGAAGAATTGCAATGATCAATGCAGAAGAGTTGAATGAACGCACGATCCACGTGTTTCATCTTTGCAGCAAGCCCTTGACAACTTGGCCTATGAGTTTGGCAGCCAAAGTGACCTCCGCCCTCCGCTCCAAAGCTCCACCGAAACCTTTCAAGTGGTGGGCATGGCCCCGGGGCACCCGACCCACGCCGCGGAGGAGAGCCGGATCTCCAGGCTGAGCGGCCAACCGACCAGCGTGGAATACTGCAGCGCTCGCGTCGCGGCCGGCGAGATCGCTCAGGAGCTGCGCGGGACGGGCTTCCGCGCCGAGTCCATGGTTGGGATCGGCGTGGCCGGCATGCGGAGCCCGTCTTGCGTGCGGTCCATCGAGCGGCTCGTGGCCAGTCTGCCGGGGGTCTCCCACGTGCGGGTGTCACTGGAAGAGGGCGCGGCGCTGGTTGCATTTCAGCCGCTTGACGTCACGCGGCAGGAATTGCGAGACCAGATTGAGGATCTGGGATTCAGAACCACTTTCCTGGCTGACGATCCATGCGGGCGGGCCGTCGACGGGACCATCGCGCAGATGGTGGGGGTCCGCAACGCACAAGTGTCACTGAAAGATCAAAAGGCAACGGTGACCTTTGACCCGCGCCTCACGGGGCCAGAGCAGCTTCGGCTTGCTATTGAGGACATGGGCTTCGACGCATCGCTTCCAGGTAAGTGGCAACAAATGTCCACCTGTCAAACAGAACACATGGGCCGAGACCAGCACACGGCAGGATCAACATTTCAAAGAAAACAAACAAAACAGTCGTGAGTCTGCAGTTGATCTCCTTTGGCAATCTCTTAACATTCAGATGCTCTTATTTATTTGTTAAAAATTACTTTCTTGAAGGGAAAGTAAACCCCTAAATTTTTTGAACATGTTGAACATGTTTGAATATGTTCTATGCAGCCCCACTGGTCTAAATATGCGATTATGGTTGATATTAGTGGAATATGAGTGAAAGCGTAACTCAGCAGGAAGTCAGATCCAGCCCTCATTTGAAATGAAAGGGGGTGTTGCCGGGAGGACCGTCGGATTGCGAATGTGAAGAGGGTGGGACGTGGTCTGCCTGTGATCGACAGCAGCGACTCGCTGAGAAGGCGTTTAACACTTCGACTTTCATCAGGTGGAGGCGCCAAGGAAAACGGCATCAAGACAGAAATCATACATTGCACCTTGACTTACACTCGGCGCTTACGTACATATTATTATGGAGCCTTGAAACTAAAGTAGTGCAGCCCTCAACAATCAAACATGTATGGATGTTGTTCTAAAAAGTGACACATTGCTCGTATGATATTTTATTTTACAAGGCAAAGCGAACGCATCGATTGTCAAAGGCTCACTTTGGCTCCCATAGAAAGGAAACCTCTCCAGTGCAACATGAAGGGCTTTTTAATCTCGGATGAACGTCAGCAGCAGCTTGCCAAAAAGTCCAATCAACTAACAGGGAGGTCAAGCGCAGCTTGGAATGAAGTTCCATTTCGTCCCTCCCGACCGCCAGGTGGCGCGCTTTCACGAGTTACTTCAAAGATAATTGATGTGAAAATCAAGAAATCTGTGAAGCCTTTCTTCCTTCCTTCCTTCCTTCCTTCCTTCCTTCCTTCCTTCCTTCCTCAGAAGCAGCCCAGACCCAAGAAGCGGCCGTTGGCTCTGAACTGTCTGACCTGTCAGGTCAAAGGCAATTGGGCGACAACGGCGCCACCGAATGTCATTCCGAGTGTGCAAAGCCGCGGACGGCCGCCAAGGAGCAAAAGTGCTTCATCAGCGTGACGGGGATGACGTGCGCCTCGTGCGTGGCCAACATCGAGAGGAACCTGCTCAAACATTCGGGTGACTTGACTTTCAATACACATCACAATATTTATTCACAGATACTTTTTTATTTGTATGAAATTTCCAAATTGAGTGAAGTCTAGAAGGTGGTGGCCGCCTCATACTATAAGAACTAAAAGATGAAGAAGTTGCTGACCGCACTTAAAATGTATTTTGGCCTGTCAATCAACCGGATTGTTTTTCTGTACTTTTTTGTTTGTTGTTGCAATTTCAACTGCTAACCATTGGGTGTCAGTGTTACTCGTATGTTATGGCACAAGAGTGTACAACACGGGTTGCATGTCTTCATAGTTGTTTTCAAAGGCAATCCTTTGCAAGAATTTCAATTCACTGACAACGGACAGCTCAGAATTGTCAAACAGTTGAAAGTAGACCATAAATTATGATTTCATTACGCATCGGAACTTTTATGAATAATCATTTCAGCAGCACAGATGGTAACTGTGACATTTGACCTCCAAGGGGTCATCTCGGTTTTGGTGTCACTGATGGCTGGAAAAGCCGAGGTGAAATACGACCCCAACGTGATAAATGCTCCCGCTGTGGCTCAGCTCATCGAGGATTTGGGTTTTGGCGCCAAGACCGTCCAGGACAACGCCGTCACGCAAGGCAAACTGGATCTCAATGTGAGTTCATTTCAAACAATCGGCAACATCTCTCAATGTTATGATTAGCATTCATGTGCGTAAAATGTAGAATAAATGCCTTCATCATGTCAATGAGAGGGAAATAAAATTCTGGATTTATAATCAGAAGTTTACAAACAGTTTAGAAAACATGTCCAGTGCAAAGTTAAGGACATGTTTAACGTGTTCAGAAAACTATAAACAAACCAAAAAAAACTTCTGAAAAAAATGCTTTGAAAAAAAAAATCTCTTTTTAAAATCTTTAAAAAACATCCAATTCAAACTCTTTTATTCCAGTAAAACTAAAACATTTTTTCTATGATTTTGATATTTATTGAAAAATATTTATTTATTTAACTTTTTTTAAAAAGTATGAGCAGCTTTTATAGTTCAATATCGACCTTGGAGCTTGACAATGACGAGCGTGCCTGTCGGTCCGTCTGTCTTACTGACTGCTGAGCATGAGTCCATGGTCTTGAAAAAAAAAACAATATTCAAATGGATCCTGATGGAGTATGTCGCGCTCAGACATTGCTCATAAGCTGAATGTGTCTTTTCCCTTGGCTTGACTTGCAGATCGGCGGAATGACGTGCACGTCCTGCGCTCGCCATATCGAGCGGAAGCTCAACGCAACTCGAGGCATCGTTGGCGCCTCGGTGGCCTTGGCGACCAAAACGGCAAACGTCCACTTTAACCCAGATGTGCTTGGAGCTCGCGATATAATCGGCATCATTCAGGTGAAACGCGTGCAATTCTTTCCCTGACATTGAGTTGCCTCGGTCTTGAAGTGGCTTTCTTGCTCTAGGATCTTGGCTTCCAGGCCACTCTGAAGAAAACTGCCGACAAAAGCAATCTGGACCACACACAAGATATTCGACAGCAAGTATCTTCTTACCTTGGCAGAGCACATTGAAAAGCAAAGTCAAGTCAAAAATGTCTTGACAATAACATGTTCTTCTATGCGTCCCCACGAGTCTGAACATGGCTTACTGATTCATCTTTTGATTATAGAATATGAATTAAGCAGAGGGTGGCCATTTGACCACTTGCTGTCCAATGAAAATCACATTTGCATTTACTTTGAGTGCTCCTTAATTAATAATAATAATAATAATAATAATGTTATATATTAATTAATTTATTTATTTTACAAATTCCAAAAAGTCTTTAAAAATTGCTGATATACATTCAGGCAACATTTTCTGTAAAAAAAAAAAAAAAAAAAAAATGGGAGGAAATGAGGAAAAGAACTCCCATTTAAAAAATAAATAAATAAATAAATAAACTGGAATAATCTAATATATATATATATATATATATATATATATATATAAATAAATAAAAAACATTGGTAGGGGGAATCTGTGAACTGCAAATGTGCAGGATGAACTGTAATTTCAACTTGTAATATCACCATTCACCACTAGTTGGCATACATGTCTTAATTGTAGTGATGGTAAAATGAAGCTTCATGAAGCACTTGTGATATTTGTTTACTCCTCTAGGTGGTGATCTTGGATTAAAGGTAAAGGCAGGTGCAATGGAAATTGATTACATAAGAGTGCCATCTAGAGGAGTCAAAAAATATCACGAGTGCTTCACGAAGCTTTGTTTTCCCATCACTGCTTAATTGTGCTTAGACTGGGTCTTACACTGCCATATGGGACAGCATGATTATAGGCCAAATATTTTTTTGCGGATTTGGAATGATATGCAAGACAAACATAGTACCTCAACAATATAAATGTTTTGCCATACACCTGGTCTGGAAGGTCGTGGTCAACCATGACCTAGTAAGCCCGCATGACCTAGTAAACCAATCAATACACAAGACGTCATGTCTGCGACGGCGTGTGCGTTTTGCTGCGGACAAACAAAAGCAATCCAGCTAGCGGTAGCGCATTGCGTGCTTATCCAAAGCCAAGAAAAAAAATCAATAAAATGGTGAAAAGCTGTAGTCACGGCTTGTGTAAGAGTGATAGCCATTAACTGTCCACTTTATTCCCTTCCCTGAACCCACAACTACGAAACATGTCTGCGCTGGATTAAACTTTGCACACATGACCAGTCGAAGCCCTCCAAAAGGAGCAGAAAGGACTACGTCTGCAATAAGTGAATGTTCTCCATTGTTGTTTTTGGCCTTCCTATTTAATATACTGCTGCATTCGAGGATGGTCCGAAGTCGGAAATTCCACTCGCGAAGTCGGGAAAAAACCAAGGACCCCAACTTCACCGGCGGACTACAATGTGACGTCACTCTGAATGGCCAACACAATTTACTCATTCGCCATAAATTCACATAATGCAAACGTACGTGACATTATTGCCGCTATATCCCTGCATGAAATTATACGGTCAACTACTTAATTGTATGGAATGTTTATGAAATAAGATTTAAAAAAAAAAAAAGCAAAAAGGTACGTTTTCTGGAGGTCAAATTGAGTTTTGAGAACCAAAATAAAAAACAATTTATCACTATCCGCCATTTTTGGTTATTTACTTTCACCTCGAACGCTTTGAGGTCGGAACTGGGAAGTTTCAACTCGGATATTTCCAACTTCCGACCATCCTCGAATGCAGCATAAATGTCAACAAAACATTGAAACTATGAGCTCATATCCATTTATTTTTATCTTGCTTGACGGGAATAATGTCCAAAAACTTTGGTTTTGCCGACAATCGGTCGAAGTGAGTGAGGCGACTCGGTCTTTTCCTTACATGTGCAGCAGCAGACAGCGATGCCTATTTCCTTTTGTTTTGGGGCAAAATTGCATGGTGAGGGAGTGAAGATACCCTTCACTCAAAAAATTAAATCCCCCTTTCCTTGCGAATTTTGCTGCTTAATTCATATTCCGCAAGCACAATATTAATCAGAATACCGTGTTGATGATTCGAGGCTACTGGAACATATTATTGTGAAGAATATTACATCATGTATTCTGACTTGACGTCCCATTTCATGCGGTCATTTGAAATGCCAAAGTACGATGCGAGTGCACATTTTGTTTTGACGAGCGCAGATGGAAGACGTCCTTCCTGCTCAGCCTGGTGTTCGGCCTGCCCGTCATGGGCCTGATGATCTACATGATGGTGACGGACAGTCAGCACCAGCAGCATGGAAGCGCCATGCCCTTGGAGCAAAACCTGCTGCCTGGCCTTTCGATCCTGAATCTCACCTTCTTCCTGCTGTGTACACCTGTCCAGGTACAACGCTTTCCACAATGTAGTGATTGGTAAACAAACCACTGGTGGTATGTAGTGGTGTGTAGAAGAATTACTGAATTACTAAATGCTCGAACTGTATGTTACATTGGATTGACCAACTTTTTTTTTTTTTTTTTTAATTAAATCCTGGACTGTATATAAGTATTTTTTTTTAGTTGTATTTGATGAGCTATTGAATATGATGCAGTTGCATTTCACTGTTTGTATTGTGTACACATGTGACCAGACACACACACACACATATATATATGTATATATATATATATATATATATATATATATATATATATATATATATATATGTATGTATATGTATATATATTAGGGGTGTTAAAAAAATCTCTTTCCTAAGTCTTAGATACGATTGTGTGTGTGTTTTGTTTGTCAGCGCAGGTTTTGGGAGGCCGCTACTTCTACTTGCAGGCGTATCGCTCTTTGAAACACGGCGCAGCCAACATGGACGTCCTTATCGTGCTGGCCACCTCGATCGCTTACGTGTACTCGTGCGTGGTGCTCATCGTGGCCATGGCGGAGAAAGCCGCTCAGAGCCCAGTCACGTTTTTTGACACACCACCCATGCTCTTTGTCTTCATTGCACTGGGCCGATGGCTGGAGCATCTTGCTAAGGTAGCAAATGGATTCCGCCCACACAAAGAAGAGTTTTTTTTCAGCCATGTCAAGTTTACTTTTTTAAATATGAGAGTGTATTTTAATTAATAAAGTTAAAAAAAAAATCATGAAATTCAGTTTGTCCGTGAATGATGTCGTAAAATAATGTGAGCCACCTGCTTGTTGTTTGTTGACAATTAGAGCAAAACCTCAGCAGCTTTGGCCAAATTAATGTCACTGCAAGCCAGCGATGCCACCGTGGTCACCATGGGACCCGACCACTCCATTATCAGGTGGGACATGAATGATTTCAAGTTATGCAAGTCATCATATGAAAGCCAGCTTGAGCACATGATTTTGCTTTACAAAATCCATCCGCCAGTGAGGAGCAGGTGCCGGTGGAGCTGGTTCAACGGGGCGATGTGGTCAAGGTGGCTCCGGGAGGGAAGTT